>NC_041349.1:30785486-30842986 GCF_004354835.1 Perca flavescens
TTTTATCTTTTAATGAGACAACACTGAAGAAATGACACTTTGCTACAATGTAAAGTATTAAGTTTACAGCTTGTATAACAGTGTAAATGTGCAGTCCCCCTAAAAATAACTCAACATACAGTGTGTTTAATGTCTAAACCGCTGGCAACAAAAGTCAGTACACCCCTATGTTAAATTCCCATAGAGGCAGGCAGATTTTTATTTTTAAAGGCCAGTTATTTCATGGATCCATGATACTATGCATCCTGATAAAGTTCCCTTGGCCTTTGGAATTAAAATAGCCCCACATCATGACATGCCCTTCACCATACCTAGAGATTGGCATGGGGTACTTTCCATAAAATCATGTCTCAATGCAAATCAAACTAGCTATTAGGCTAACTGACATAAAACCATGCTTTCATCTTTACTCACGGACAGCGACTCCGGCCTCTCGGTCACCCTGAATGATGGCTCTGATCTCCGCTGGATTCAGCTGTTGGTTCTTCGTCCGGTCCTGTTGCATTGTCCATCCCTCTCGTGTCAGCTTCCTTTCCAATATTTCCCGGTCCTCCATTGCTGTATCTATGCCAAGTTCTTTCAATGTTGAGTGTGCCTCCAAAGGCACAGCTTTGTGAGGGGAACAGCTTTGTGCCACCATCCAGGAAGAGTCGTAGCTATGCTGGGTATGGTGACTGAGCCTTGAGGTTCTTTTAACTTTTTTATTACCTCACAGACTTTTTTCCTTTTCCTCTACAGGTCAGGCGAGTAGTCATGGTCAAAATAGATCGTATGCTCCCGGAACTAAATATTTCTTTGCTTCCAAGCTGGCAGCAGCACCTTTTGTTTCACATTAAAGTCCAGAAACCGAGCCATAATTGATCTCGGTGGTGCAGCTGCGGCTTTGGGATCAGGACCGAGCGCTCTGTGCGCTCTCTAGTTTTATCGACTTCTTCTTGAAACTCTAACGAAGTGCTCAGAAAGTCTGTTAGGAAAGATACCATGTCATCCTTCGCCGCACCTTCTGGAACTCCGTATAGCCTAATGTTGTTGCAGCGAAGTCTGTTTTCCATGTCATCGCACTCTGCAACAGGTAGCCCAGCGCCCGCTCCCGTCGTACGCCGTCTTCCATTGCACTTACTCTGTCCTCTGCGTCAGTCAGTCTTCTGTCTAGCCTCTCAGTTCGTTGTTTTAGTTCCTCCATGGATGACTCCACTCGTTGGAGAGATGTTTTCAAATCCCGAAAAGAGTCACTGTTCTCCTGACGAAGTTTCCTCAGCTCTGCTAGCATCACCGAATCCCCGCTAGCATCACTGACGAATTTCAACGGCGTAGCCTTGGCTAGCGTTAGCTGCTCGGAAACGGTTATAAAGTCGTCATTTTTGCCGGCTTTTATGTCTTTTTTGCCTGTTTTCGGACTGGAACTCATTCCTCTAGTGGCCTTTTCCTGCAGTCTGGTACTCATTTATCGTTTTTCTTTACTTTATCGGCTAATTTTTAACGGGTCTGGCAGAGCTGCGAATTTACGCTTCTGTCTATTCCATCACGTCCTCCGGAAGTCAAATTCAAGACTTTTAAAGATCTTTTTATACCATATAGAATGCAAATGTTTCACGATCATACTGGCTAAAGTATAATGGAAAACCAGTAGGGGCAATATGGCCTAGAATCATGTATTATTACTGTAGATCACATTGTCAGTGCTCCCTGCAGTTTATAAAAAAAAAAAGATCCTGATGATATAATTAATTAAATTGACCTGGATTTGATAAGTGGCATAAAACGGATGAATTAATTAATCAATTAAAAATAACTATTTATTTATGTTCATTAAAGTTTGCTAATTTGGCACTTTCCCATTATGAGTTGCTGAGCTACTATTGTAGTTAGCAGTAGCACTAGGCTAGTGTTTGCTACAGGTCTAAAGCTGCTAACTCAAAGCTTCCTGCAGCACAAGTGTCACAACAATCCCACTTTCACTTTACAGGTGTGTAAAGTCTCCTGACAGCCCACATTCACATACAAAACATTTCAGATCTAACATTAATGTCTTCGGCAGGAAGAAGTCATTGTTCAAGACTTTTGGGAATTAAATGTAAGTCTTTTAATACCTTATAAGGCCTTTTTGAGGAAAATAAATAATGGTTTTAAAAAAAAGACTTTCATATAAATACAATACGACTTATTATACCCATATCTGTAATACTAGACTATACTGCGTCAATAAAGGTTCAGAGTTGTTCTACTGGACATCTAAACAAATATTTGCAGTTTATATCGTCTGAAATACTGTAATGTCTATAATGTAGCTTTTGAATGTTTTTCTCTCACTAGTCTCATTTTATTTTATGAATTTCATTCATATACTTCTTTTTCTGTTTTTTGCTCTTTTTTGTCTTTTGTGCTGCTGAACATTTCACCCAATAAAGTCTGACCTAAAAATCATCTTTATTTGAAATATTTCAGGTGTGGTAGTTTAATAATAATGACTTTCATAAATAATGGGGGAAAACTAAAGTATTGAGGACCTTTTGTCAAATAGTTATGATTTATTTCAATAATATCTAATGTGTTTTAATACCTGTGCAATCATTCTCAACATGTCATGGGGAGAGAGGGGGGGAGAGAGAGAGAGAGAGAGAGAGAGAGAGAGAGAGAGAGAGTGTGTGACCTCCTGCCCCACAAGTAATTCATCACACACACTGTGTTTAAACTGGAAACTGTTTCCATGTGTAATGGGCCTCTCCTAACCTGGCTCTTAAATGACAGTATTTAAAAAGGGACTAAAACTAACACAAAATGGAAACATGCCAGCTTATTGACATACATGATTTAGTGCTGCTCGAGATAATATCTCAGATCTTACATGTAGCTTCTAGGCCTATTATCCATGCCTTCTCTCTTCCCCATCTCTCACATTATGGTCTAAAACCTGTATGCATGAGAAATTTTAATAGGACATTAGAGTAAAATACAGACATGGTCAGCCCCACAGGTTGGCTCTCAATCAGTGGAGTAAGTGCTAGTAAGATATAGTTTGCTTAAGCCAAAGTTGTCTATGCCTGTGTTTAAATATCTTGGAGGGATTTAAACCTGCCAAATAGGTGGGGATTAGGGCCAGTTTCAGAGCTAGGTGGAGCCGAGAGAGGCAGAGGAATAGTGGTGTGTTCTTTTTGTCCACCGAAGACGATTTACGAGTTGTTTTCCGGAGTTACAAACCGGAAGTTGCAAAAAGAACGCCACCGAGGTCGTATATACAACTCGTCAAGTCGTCTGAACTCAGAGGACCCCGAGTTCACTTTCAAAGATGGCTACGTCATGCATCACACGTAGTAAACATTGTGGTTTTCTACAATTTTAAGCACTTTTGTCTTTGTTGTAACCAAATGAAGAAGTGGTACACATAGCACTGTATACTGCTACCTATAGGCATGTTGCTATAGTCTTATTAGGAGTTAAATACCGCCTGATTCGTTATTTTGTATCTTGTGCAGCTGAAATTGGCTAGAGACGCTCGGTTGCTATATGACAACAATGGCTTTAAGCAGAGCAGTAGCCGAACGTTAATGTTAATCAAAACGTAATTTTCATGTATCAAACTGTGAAATATATGTGTGTAATATGTCAATAACTGGGTGAATAGAATCCTAAATGTTACTAAAAATGTTACAAAAATCCATCTTTTCTCCGACTCGTAGTATTGTGTGACAAAAAGAATGCAACAACCCACGGTTACTCGTTTTCCGACATGGATGTGACATCACACTCGAGCTACTAGTCGCGATTACAAGACAAAAAGAACGCACCATTAGTTGTCTTGCTCCAGGCAAGTACCTTGAAACAACACTGACCTTTGACCCATGCAAGCTTTTGCTCTTCTTTGGGTCAGAGAAGGTGGATGTCAGCGAGCTGTTGGGAAGTGTAGGCAGCTTCAGGTTCTGGCTGAAAAGGGAGGTGGAGCCCTCCTGCATTACCATCACCTGCCAGAGGAACAGCAACAAACCAAAATCAACAGAGGATTCTTTGCTTTGAAAAGATTTTTCATTGAGGTGCAGTTATAAAGTTAAAAACTTCAAGGTGTACAATACTACGATTTCCAAAAGGATTTGAGTACCGAAAGCTTGCATTGAATGCTTGGCTAGATTCTTGCTTGTTGACTTATTCTTTGATCACATAGTTCATGATTTCAAATTTAATTTTTTTTTTTATTATTCTTATTTTAAATGGGAAAATATGTATTCCAAGGTCTCCGAAAAAATGCAATATTTTTTTATTTATTTTTTTTAGTCATCCATTGCTGTATTGGAAGGCAATACATCTTAAACCAGTTGACTTTATATGCTGATACTAAATTTTTTCACATCAAGAAAGGCTTAAAGTGTTACGAGTACCTGATTTATGAAACATTATCTGCATATAAAATGCTTTTGTGGGGTGTATTTTTAATGGTTACAGGGTTTAACTGCCTCTGCTACTCAATGTTTGGGGCTACAGTTTCAATAAAGAGTACAAATAGTAAGCCGTTTTTTATTCATTATTGTGAGGCATTACAAATTGTATTGCTCTGGTTTCACCACCAAAAGCTTAGGTATCGTATTGCCACTGAAAGTTTCAAATGATACACAGACCTGTTCAACAAAATAACTTAATTATAGCATTTCTGCTTTACGGTATTAAAATTAAAATCTAAAAAGAATAGTTTCAAATTTGGACAGTACATCTATTTGCCTCTTTTCTAATAGTAAGATGAGAGGGTTAATATCAAACTGTGTTTATTATGGAGCTGGAGTCAGGGTGTGGTAAGTGTCTGTCTGTCTGTCTGTCTGTCTGTCTGTCTGTCTGTCTGTCTGTCTGTCTGTCTGTCTGTGCCCAGATGTTGTTCACCAAGAAATAGTTGGGGCACATAACTCCACACATTTTACATTTATGTTGTGTTAATTAGAGAGCTTTAAAGCTGTTGGTACTAGGGCTGGGCAATATTGCTAATGATTAATATTTGATATTTTTAGGCTATCTTGCAATATACAATATTTATTCCGATATTTTTTTTATTTTCTATAAAATAACGTAACTGTTTGAGTTAACCCTTTGATGCTTAAGATAATACCAGTGTGCTTATTCTAGTAAACTAATCTGAATTTACGAACACAGCTTGTATATGACATTACAGAGGGCTTTAATTATATTGTCAGAGTGACACTCTGAGGAACTCTGCTGTCATCTTGAAGTGAAATTGGTCTAGCAATCGTTTTGTAGTGTATTTTGCAGAGGACTGTAGTTCCACATCTGCCCTCCTGAAACCGAACCAGATGATAGACACGCTCCGGGATCTACGCTCACCCAAAGGATTATTAGGAACACCATACTAATACCGTGTTTGACCTGCTTTCGCCTTCAGAACTGCCTTAATTATTTGTGACATTTATTCAACAAGGTGCTGGAAGCATTCTAATGTTGGCCCATATTGATAGGATGGCATCCCCCACATCATTACACCACCACCAACACCAGCCTGCCCATGGGTAACAAGGCATAACAGATCCATGTTCTCATTCTGTTTACGCCAAATTCTGACTCTGCCATCTGAATGTCTCAACAGAAATCGAGACTCATCAGACCAGGCAACATTTTTACAGTCTTCAACTGTCCAATTTTGGTGAGCTCGTGCAAATTGTAGCCTCATTTTCCTATTTTTAGTGGAGATGAGATCAGCTTGAATCAGTCGGCCCATTCTCCTCTGACCTCTAGCACCAGCAAGGCATTTTCGCCCACAGGACTGGAGGTTTTTCCTTTTTCAGACCATTCTTTGTAAACCCTAGAAATGGTTGTGCGTGAAAATCCCAGTAACTGAGCATATTGTGAAATACTCAAACCAGCCCGTCTGGCACCGACAACCATGCCACGCTCAAAGTTGTTCAGATCACCTTTCTTTCCCATTGTGACATTCAGTTTGGAGTTCAGGACCCCTCAATGCATTGAAGCAGTTGCCATGTGATTGGTTGATTAGATAATTGCATTAAAAGATACATTTAACAGGTGTTCCTGAAGTACATTTCCAGGATAACTGCCTGACATCCGCTCTCTGTGTTGCCGTTCTCAAACTCTGTTCGCAGACTTTGCAAGCTAGCAAGCTACACACTGAAAATGGCAAGTTTTGAAGAACATTTGGATCGTGCAACAAGGCAGACCTGCTTGGTTCTTTCTTTCTTAAGAGTAATGACGTATTGCACTGCCATCTTCAATGCCAAGAGCCGCAAATGTCTACACAGGACACATTTAAACATCTAAAGCTGCATGTTATTGTTGGAATATCTTGCAGTCATTGCGGGGCTCGAACAATGACTAGCATATGCAAGTCAAGACAACACAGCTGCTTCAGTGTGTCTATATTGGAGTGCTCAGGCACATGACGGTAAATCTCCCAGCAATGATAAAATCTCATTAAATGAAAAGAAACTTGAAGCCACTTTATAGTGGTCTCCAAGTCGCGAGTCATCTTTAGACAAGCCTATTTCATCCATGACCCCCAAAGCATGTTGGAAATCTTACTTTGGAGTCTTCTGAACTTCGTTTGTGAGGATCCCGTTGCTGTTAAAGAGAGGGACAACAAAAGAGATGGATAATCATCATTCACAGCTAAATTCAATAAAATACTAAGAATTTTAGCTTTGGCAAATACTCATTACATCATTAATGTCCAAAAATGTGGAACAAGGTGTGGTAAAGTAAGTTTGAATTGAATGAACAAAGTAATGTACTAAGATCTTTCACTATTGTCAGGAAGAGTCTCACTAGAGTTTCGATATGGTCTATGTCAGCACTAGAGCCATTTTTGAGGCTAAGAAGGGGCTGCAGGGCAAAGTAAATAGAGAGCACTTAGCTCCAGTCATAAAACTTCCAGACCGCAGGGGTCCTCTGGCAGGGGGCCTCTGGCAGGGGGCCAACGGACTGACTGCACCCAACACTGAGGAAGAAGCTGGAGATGTCCTGATCCCAAGGATTGTATCAGGGCATATTTGATTGGCTAAAATTAAGCCAATAAAAATTTGAACCTTTTACTGTACTCTGCTGTGTTTTGTCCACCTCAGCCTGCTAGTGTTGCAGCGTGCTGCTCTCCTTTACCACAGCCAGCATCTACACTGCAAGCATTTAGCTCTACATGTGAGTGAAAATAAGTGTGTGTCAACATGTAACATTATTTGGTTGCATGCACTTGTGATTGACTCTGTTCTGTTCTTTTAAAAGAAACCCAGAGTCTAGGACTTCTCTCCTTGCCGTCACAGAGCAGCCTCCCTTCTCCTTAGTCGTCATTCTGCTAAATCTTTAGCTGCATTTGACACGCTGAACCACCAGATCCTCCTCTCCACCCTCCAACAACTACAAGTCCCAGGCTCTGCACTCTAAGCACAACTCTTTGCGTGTTTAACTGACTGACTTGCCTATCTTGGCTCAGGTTCATCATACATCCAGGACATGGTCAAACCGTACAATCCAGCTCATCCACTACACTTTGCTACTGCCAACTGGCTTGACACTCCCTTAATATGACACTCCCTTTTGTTCAACAAAATCTCCACTGTTTGCTGTCCTGGCTCCACAATTGAGGAACAAGCTCCCCATTGACATCAGGACAGCAGAAACTCTACACATCTTCCAAAGAAAATGAATAAATGAAAACTCTCTTTTCTCTATCTCTTATGGTTTCTAAATGTAGCACTTTGCAATTTTAAAAGGACTAAGCAGAAAACAATTGATGAGGACATCCCTAGCTCCCACTAAAGGTAAACTTCACAACTATAGAGAGCTTTAATGTGGGGATGCCAATGGTTAACCACAGAGAATAGTTTTGATCGGTTATACATGTCATTCTATAGGTTAAAATGAGGTCAGTCCACCTTAAAGGGATGATAGAATGAAAATTGCCCGAATGCTATTTTATTAGGCCCTTAAACACCCTGTGAATATGGCTCTATTTGGAACAAGAGCTTTTCTTCCAAATATGGTATGCTCATGAATATTTAGAATGAGCTGCACGCTGACTGGTTTGAGCAAACTACATAGAAACACATGGGAGACTCGACAGCAGGTCTCATATTTCAGAGACGGCAAAGTTATACATTGTTTGTCGGGTTATTTCGTTATTAAATTCACTTCCGAGACTTTTTAAAGCGAGAAATCATCTATATAAAGCTCAAATATGGGCCGTTTTACGAAAATGTATGGCTAATTGCAAATTTGGTAAGACTGTGTGTCGGAGTTCAGCGGCCGGTGCTGCCTGTGTTGCTGCCTCGCCGCCCGGCCTGCCTTCCTTCACAGACCCCGGCCTGCTGTGAGGTAGATAGAGCTCCGTCACGTCTGGCAGCCCACAGCACTCCATACCCGCGCAAAGTCACTGTTTTTTGGGCTAATGGAGTACCAAATGCCGCTGCCCTGACAGAGCTCCAGGGCCTGCAACTCCCCTCTTACTGCTAGCTAAATGGCCCGTGTGTGAGAGTGAAAGCACGGTCAGCGTTGTTACACCAGCAATCTCTTACCACAGGTTTCAGTTAATCTTGGCTGGCTGCCAGCTGCCGGCATAACTAGAGTAGCTATATTTACAGTTTGAATTTCGTCACGCCACTTATACAACATCTACCTAAATGTCTTCTAAAGCTAACAACGGTGTCTGATTTCAAGTTAATGAATATTTGTGAAGATTAGGGGTTTCGTTAGCTGCGACTGTCCCTTCAATCCTAGCTATGTATAGCTACAAATCACGGATAGTTAAATTCATTTTCGCCGTAATTCGAGTATATTTACAGTTTGAATTTCGTCACGCCACTTCTACATCTACCTAAATGTCTTATTTAAGTTAATGAATTTTTGTGAATTTCAGAGGAATTCTAAGAGGAGACTAGCTAGCTCTCATTGATAGAGCTCCATCCAGCCGCAGGCTCTATCAATGAGACTCGCGGACAAGAGGCGTTTATTTCCCCAATCGTTTGTTTAAATAACTCAACACATTATAATTACACACATTATAAGATTAACTGGAACCTATGGTAAGAGATTGCTGGTGTAACAAGCTTGCTGACCGCGCTCTCACTCACACACACACGGGCGATTTAGCTAGCAGGAAGAGGGGAGTTGCAGGCCCTGGAGCTCTGTCAGAGCAGCAGTGTTTGGTAGTCCATTCACCCATAAAACGGTGACTTTGCGCGGGTATGGAGTGCCATGGGCTGCCAGCCGTGACGGAGCTCCATTTAACTCACAGCAGGCCGGGGTCTGTGAAGGAAGGCAGGCCGGGCGGCGAGGCAGCAACACAGGCAGCACCGGCTGCTAAACTCCTTGAGATCTGCGCGACCTATTCAGAAGACTAAGCTGACCTCAGATCAGTTGTGTAGCCTATGCAAATGTTGGGGTATGACAAACAGAGACTAGAGCCAAATGAGGAGGAACCACAGAGTTGACGTCAACTAGGCGGCTTGTTGAGATTTGCCCGTTTTCAGAGGCAGTTTCAAATTGTGAGATTTGCTGAGGAAAGAGATGTCATTGGGATTTTGAGGTTCTATGTATGTCCTAGTTACCCACTAAACTGTCATTATTCAACTATGTCAGGGTAAAATCAGTTTTGCATTCTATCACCCCTTTAAGTTAGCATGTGCCAAAGTTGTCGCTAGCTTCGGGGCTAACCCACTTTTACTTTAATCAGGTAGCAGCATGACACGGGGCCTTGGCTTGGGTCTTGAGGAGCTGTAACATTTTTTCACTGACAAACAGCCTAAAACAGGGCTTCTCTAAGTCCAGACCCAGCCGCATCCAGACCCAACTGCAAGTCAATCCGGACCCAGCCCAATCCTCGTGTTATGAAAACAACACGTTCTGAACGAACTGTAGATTATCCGTGATCCGTACGGATTCTTTTTCAACTTAAATAATTTTTTTTTGTTAAAGAGAAAGTAGGCTACAGAAAAGAAATGTACAGTTACCAAGTTTCAGCTACCCTCTATTGGTCCAAACGTTGACTAGGAAAAGCGGGAACTCAACTTGAACGTTTGTTGCTTAAAAGTTATAAGTCAGTTGATTAACCCTTATTTTGTATTGCCAATCATTCCGGACTGCTGACCTTTAATAAAAATCAGATGCGGACCTTTGTGTAATAAGATTGAGAAGCCCTGGCCTAAAGTAACACACTGCACGGCTACATTTACAGCTATAACGTTACTGCTAACTTCATACACGTGCTCTCTCTCGACTGCACACTCGCCATCGGCATCATGACTTTGCATAAACATACACGGCACTTTCCTAAAGCCAAGTGGCGTGTTATCTGTACGCATTTTGAGCTATCCACGTGTATGTCTACGCTGTATACAGCAGATGTAAACATACCCACCACGTGGCGTTGCCACGTTGCGTGTTATTGTGAGAACGTGACGTACTATCGCAAAAAAAAAAAAAAAAAAGGTTGGGTTTAGGAAAAGAACACCAGGAAAGGCTTTAGTAACACAAAAAAGCAAAAAACGCGCTTAGGAAAACAAAAACGGTTGGGTTTAGGATAGAAACATTGATGTCCCTTTATACTACTCGCTAAGGCAAAAATTCCTCGTAATGTAGGTCAATGGCGGGCGAATTGCGTTGATAAACACGCTAAAAAGCAATTATGCGTCTTGATAACACGCCAAAATAGCATACGAATTGGCGTGTCATACATACGCCACTTCATGAATGTCTGAAAATAGAGATTGAGGTTTTTCCTCCTAAGCGGTCTGCAGTAGAAGTTTCTGTATAGGATTAAGAAATGTCACTCCTACCCCTCCAGCTTTCAGTAGCTTCCTACGAAACTCCTCTGTTGGGTTGTTGAAGGTGAGCTTTTCACAGCGAAGATGATTGACCGGTGGGTGGCCCTCCAGGTGGAGGAACAGGTCGTAATCAAAGCGAACTTTCTTCGGTTCTTCCTGAAAGACAAAAAAAGAGTCACAATCAAATTTTCTTTTATCAACACCACTCCACTGCATCACTTGAACACTGCATTTAGATCCAAACTACAAAGTAATTGTTGAAAGACCATAAGTAACTTCTTCGGTTTCTCCACAATGATAAAAATGAGTAGGTCGACAAAAATCATACTGATAAGCTTTCACAGTTTAACAATGACATACTAGTGTACAGGGCCGGTTCTAGCCCTTTGGTTGCCCTAGGCGAGATTAAGTTTTGCGCCCCCCCCTCCCCCCAGTCTCGCATTGCAAGATATCCACAGCGCTGTGTCAGTGATAGAGTAACAATGTATGTTCATTTTAGTTTTTAGCTTCCATGTAAGTTAGATGGCACCAACATTTGGTCTAATTATAACTGGTCTGGCAACCCAAAGGCCAGTGTTTTGTTTCCAGATTTGTGTGCATGGTGACTTATGATGGGTCTGGGGTCCACCCCCTGAAAATTGAGTATACGGCATTTCAGAATGTTTGTAAACAATAGGCACCAAGATACTTCCGGGTGGCAGAACGCGAGCGGCTTCTACGGACCAACTGAAGAGATCCAGCTACTGTAAACAGTTACATTGTTACACGTGCTGTGTTTGGGGTTGCACCACCAGATATACAGCACAAGGTGTAGGGTTTTATCGATTTCCTTCAGAAAAAAGTAAATGTATCCAGCGGAACCTGTGGGTGAGGAGGTTAACGCGAGTGGACGTCGTAAAAAGTAGCGCTACAGAGCAGGCACGGCGCCAGGATTCCAGTTTTGGATGGGCCAGACCAATTGTGGGTGGGCCTTAAATTAAAAACGTTATCAAATCCCTGTTTAACCTAATACAAATGACTGGCTAATATACTGTTATATATATTATATGTGCTTACATAATAAAGATTGTAATAGCTTGATGCTCTTTAAATATGTTGTTGCATTGTAAAAAGTTTTGGTGCAAAGGACGGACCTATCCGCGATCGCTCTCCTTGGTTCTGCCCAAAAGAAGAGCGCTTTGGACTCTCCATTACCACCATACCTGGCTGTGCTATAGCGCATCTCTCCTAACCTAAGGCCTATTGACTGTAAAAGTGGTCAGGAATCTAATATTTCCCCACAGCATAGTTTAGTTCTGCTCGTATAACATGAGGCCGAATATTTCACAATTCTTTTCAACTGTTTTAAGTTTTCAACAATATACAGATCAACAAAACTGCCCGACAGTTTCAAACTCGGCCACAGAACATGTTCATTGACAACGTCATCTGTCATGTAAAACAAGACTCAAGTTATTTCCTTACATTAGTGTGATGATTCATGTTATAAACATGTTTAACAAAAATAAATAAATCGCATTAATAGCCCTAAAGCATTATTGGCCATAACAAGAGAAAACCATGAGGGAACAACAACTTGACAACAGTAACAAGCTGTTATAGAAATAGAACTGCGCCTGCAGCTTCTGTAGCGGGTTATGAATTGATTATTTTAATCCATATATCTCATATAACGACATAATACAATACAGGCAGAGTAGCCACATACTCTGCCACTTACTGTTATCCTCTGGCGGTCCTACACAATTAAACTCCCTAAAGCAGAAGAAGTGACCGGATACTTTAGCACTGGTTGAGTTGCGGGCTCATCCACGGAAGACCGATCCACAGGACTATATCCATAGGGGCTATATCATCCACTCGCGAGGCAGAGGCAAAGGCACTAGCACCGGCGCTGGTCGCACTGGCCGCGTTAGCATCCTGCGGTGGCCGAGACAAAGATGTGCTCGGCGTTGTGGATCTCAGCTCTCCATCTCCTGGTTGCAGCGATGACTCTGAGACCGCTCGTGCACGTTTAAGGTACCTAAACAACGACTGTTGCAACCTTGTCCTTTACTGGAAATGATTTTCACACTCTCAGATCACTGGGAGCTAACCTAGCCTAGCCTAGCATACAGACAAGCTACATCCGATCCGAACCTCACTGTCTGCTGAACTGGTCATGTCTAAAAATAGACATGACCAGTTTTTTTAAATTGTTTTTGAAAACTAAACATTTAGACAATTTTAGCACAAAGTATAAGATTATTTGCCGATTTTTAATAATTCTTCACCAAATTATAATATATTAATTCATTAATGTTTTTTGAGGAAATGTTTTGGGTGGGCCTGTTGAAAAGTGGGTGGGCCGTGTCAGTGATAGAGTAGCAATGTATGTTCATTTTAGTTTCTAGCTTCCATGTCAGTTAGATGGCACCAACATTTGGTCTAATTATAATTAGACCAAATGGTCTGGCAACCCAAAGGCCAGTGTTTTGTTTCCAGATTTGTGTGCATGGTGACTTATGATGGGTCTGGGGGTCCACCCCCTGAAAATTGAGTATTAAATACTTCATTTCCTGCATTCTGGTAAATATGTATGCACTTATTTTTCTTTACATTTTCTGAATCAATTTATGCTGGAAAAATGTTTATCTAAAAGGGAAACATAGATTACAATCCAAATATAAAAACATAATGGAATATATTGCAGTAATGCTCTCAGGCATTCTGTATTGCTTTCGTCTATTTATTCTCCTTTGGATCGATGTTTCTAATTATATCTGAGTCAGCACACATGTAGCCTAGGCAACATTTACTCTTCCCACTTTTGCTTCTTTTGTTGAGGAAGTAACCTCCTTAAATGTGCATATGACAATTATTCACCTGAATGATTCATGAATTCATTTTAATGAGTTAATAAACCCCTGGACTGTAATATTTTAGATGTGTTTGAGCAATATTTCTGCTCATGTTCAAAACTTGCACATTCAAAATATATCTCATCTGTGTTCTGAGGTTTGCAGGAGTCGTGATATTTTGAGAAAAAATAAGGGATAATACAATAGGCTATTATAAGAATAAAGTCACTATATTCCAGAAAATAATCCATCTGCACCATAGTCTGCCAGACACAGAACCCCGTTTGGGACGCTGGTCTCTGAATGAGACAGTTTAGGGAAGTGGCTGTAGGCTACTCTGCTCTACATCGGAGGTGGAAACAATACTACGCAGAAATAGGGACACATCTGCCGCAGCATGCCCACAGCAGAACGCATCCATCATAAACCTGAAGCTGCACAGACCATGGAAGGCGCGCTGCAGCAGCTCCGTGTCTGTGCCGCTGCTCGTCTCTATTCTTACAGCGAGAGCGGACACTAAGCAACGCACAGGTCTGCTTCAGAGCTCCGTGTGTTTGAGTCTGACCCATAGACTGGAAACGTCACGTAATTAAAGGCTGACAAGTAAACGTGTGGCTGAGGGGGCGCCTTAGGATGATCATGTTTAATAAACACGTTTTATTTCGCTTGTCGTTCTAATTCTATTATTAATGGGAAGTAGACCTAAGGGCGACACGGCGCCCCCAACACATTTGACGCCCTAGGCAATCGCCTAGGTCGCCTATAGCAATCGCCGGCCCTGCTGGTGTAGACAGAGCGTCTGTGGGTGTCTGCTCTTGTTCATAGTTTTAACACTACCAAGTTGGCATTTATCACTTTTATGACACGCGTTCTATTTAGTCTTGGCATGAATCTCCTATCGGTCTTTAACTTTGTGTTGGGTTGCTGTTGTGTCTTGACTAGGGCTCTCTTTAGAATGAGACTCTGTGTCTCAATGAGATTACCTGTCTAAATTAAGGTTAAATAAAACAAGGTCCACAGTAGAGGTGTTGAAATTAATCAAATAATAGATGCATCAAATCGGGGACAAGGACGATGCTGCATTGATAATCGGCCAAGCCATTATCAATTATTTCTGTTTACAATTTAATGTATGCCTAACAACATTTCTGTTTACATATTCTGGTATGTTTTGCACATTCAGGAAGTGCCATGTGCTCAGTGCTGTAGTTTTATGTATCCAATTTATTTAGTATTAGAGCACTGCAGAATGTTTTGTTTTTGAAGCTATGAAAAGCTATCAATTAAATATCCTATATGGCTTTAATAGAAAAATGTATTTGACGCATCGTGATGCATCAAGATATCGAATCGAATTGCTGACATGATAATCGTAATCGAATCGGGAGATCAGTGAAGATTCACACCTCTAGTCCACAGATGTCTAGACCTATAAATAAACCCCAAAAGCAAAAAACTCCTCATTGAAAAACTACAGCAAACTACTGTCAAACCAAAAAAAACCTGGTGGAACAAGCAGATTAAGAAATAAAAAGAGACTTAAAATGAATCCAGTGTAAAAAAGTTAACACATGCAGTTTGCTGGTGAGTAAAGTTGTTAATGTACCTTATTTTTGAAGTAAACTTCAATAGGCAAGATGAAGCCAGCGTATCCAGACTCCTCCACTTTGTACGGTGGATCCTTGCACACTGAAATTAAAGAGACATTTGCCATTAGAGAGGCCATCAACCATCAAAACAGAGACACTGGTTTAAATTCAGTTCTATAAAATGCAAAGCAGCTGCTTCCATTCAATCACTGTCGGGTGCACACTTAAAAGGTGCTGTAGGTAGGATTGGGAAGATCCAGGACTTAGCCAACATTTTTTAACATTAACAACTTCTTAGTCCCTTCCCCCTTTCTGCTAAAGCCCAAAACGTTCTCCTAAGCCCCTCCCCCCACAAGGGAGAATGAATGCGTGTGCATGAGCAGTGATTGACACGCAGTTGGCCATGATTGGTGCATCTGAACAAGGAGCTGTGGATTTTTGCAAATCACACTACAGACCCCACAACCAATTCACTAGAATTTGAACCAGGAAAAATAGAAAAAGTATTTGAAAAGTATTACAAAAAGCTGTATACACAACTGGACTCAGCAGATGAGGAATTAATACAAAACTTTTTAAGTTCATTAGATCTACCAACAATAGGAGAGAAACAAAACAAATGTATAACGTAATGTATAATATAATAATGTATCACAGCAAAGGAATTGGAAGAAGCCATTAGTAAGTTAAAAACAAATAAAACCCCGGGGAGCGACGGCTTCCCGGCTGAATGGTATAAAGTGTTTAAAAAAGGAACTGGGTCCAATGTTATTAGCGGCATTCAATGAAACCTTAAAAAGAGATAAGATTCCCCCCCTCTTGGAAAGAAGCCATAATCACGGTGCTTCCCAAGGAGGGGAAAGATAAGGAATTCTGTGAAAACTATAGGCCAATATCAATATTAAATTGTGACTATAAGATATATACAACCATCCTAGCTAAGAGACTCGAAACTTTTATGATAGAACTAATTAATGAAGATCAATGTGGCTTTATTAAGGGACGCCAAACACAGGACAATATAAGGAGGACTTTACATATAATTGAAGAAGTACAAAAAAATGGAGACAGTGCACTGCTGCTCAGTTACTTTGGACGCAGAAAAGGCTTTCAATAGAGTTAGTTGGAAATTTTTATACCTTACTTTAGAAAAATTTGGTTTTAATTCAGACTCCGTAAACATTAAAACATATCAAGACCCAAAGGCTTAATTAAAATAAATGGCAGTCTCACTAACTGGTTCAAACTGGAAAGATCTACCAGACAGGGCTGTTGCTTATCAACAACTCTTTTTGCGATTTTCATCGAGACTTTGGCCCAAGCAATAAGTTATTTCAAATGGGAAGCAAAAAAAAAAAAAAATACCTAGGTGTAATTATTAGTAGAAACTTAAACTGTACAAAATTAATTATGGGACTCTAAATCAAGACATTCAAAAAGATATGGAAAGATGGTCGGCGCTAACATTGGATTTCAGCTCTAGAATAGAAATCATAAAGATGAATGTGTTACCGAGAATTTTATATTTGTTTCAATCATTACCAACAGAAATTCCCATATCACAATTCAAAGAATGGAACAAAAAAATCTCATGGTTCATTGGGGAGGCCATGGATAAAGTACGCAACTCTTCAGATTCCTAGGGACAGGGGCGGATTAGCCTTACCAAACTATGCCGCACAGATTCGACCTTTGGTTACCATATCCAAAGAATGATTGCAAACAGGGACAGGTTTAAAAAATATAAGAATATGCTTGATCCAATTACTCGATTCACTCTGGAAATCTGGTTTACAGTGATTAGGAAATACAATTTAGAGAGGGAAATCAAAATTCTGAGATGGCCGACTTGTGACTCTAAATTTAAACCAGGCGCAATGGATAGTATTTATGAACAATGGATAAACAAGGGAATTACAGCAATATGCACAATAATTGATCGGGGCAAAATTAAAAGCTTTCAAAAACTGAAGAGGGAATATGGACTGGAGGACAGTTTAGGTATTACCAAATTAGAGACTTCTTTGAGAAAGAAATAAAACCAGATCTTCCTCAGGAGCTGAACAATGTAACTATAACACTATGTAAGGCATAAAGAAACAATACTGGAAAGGTGGTTTCAGCACTGTACCAGGGTCTAGAGAAGAACAGAGGAACTTCTACACTGTATATAAGAGACAGATGGGTAAAAGAAAGTAAAATACCATTAACTGTGGAGGACTGGTTGAACATATGTGATTTACAGCAAACCACTACCAACTCCAGGATGTGGAAAGAATTTTGCTGGAAAAATATTGTTACGTGTGTGTTTTCCCTCTGCTCTCACACACCTGCAGCGCTTCAGTAATCACAGGGACTGATATGTAAGCTGCAAGGAGGAGCAGACGCGGGGGCCGGTGGGCCAGGTGGTCAAGCTGTGACGAGCGGTGTTGTGGCCTACGTGATTCAGTGCTGTGTAGTTTTCTTTGATTTGTCATCGCTCCCATAGCAGAGGGATAGCGTTAGTTGTTGGAGTAGAGTCTTGTTTAGTTCGACCGGTTGTTTTTCCCTGTCTTTCTTTCTTTCATTTAGGGTGGTTGTTTTGTGTTATCAGTGGGCTTTACGTTTCAATAAATAGTTTAATGTTACGGGTCGTTCTGTTTTTCTTTCTTTCTTTCTTTCTTTATTGTTGCTCCCCTTTTCCCCTGGGCTTTACTTTGGGGTCGTAACAAATATGATCAGGTTCTTTATTACTCCCAAAACAAAGAGCAAATTTACAACTACACAACAAACTGCTGGAGACGGTGTGGGGGGCAGAACGTAGGCCACAGCCATGTTTTTTGGGAATGTACTAAAATCTGAAATTATTGGAATGATGTGTGGGTGGAATGGAAAAAATACTGGGATATGAACTACTAAAGACAAATGAGATATATCTGTGTAACCTGACCGGGGAAAAAGTACAACATGAAGACTGATACCTGGTCAAAATTCTGCTGGCTGCAGCCAAGAAGGTAATCACCAGAAAATGGTGTAGAGAGGACCCTCCCACTCTTAGGAACTGGCTGGACGTAGTTGAGGAGATACTCAACATGGGAAGACTTACGTATATATTGAGACTCCAGCAAGCAAAATACGATAAGAAATGCGAAAAATCTTTTTAACCCTTAACCCTTTTAATTGAGAAGAAACCAATTAGGTTTCCTCAGTGGAGTAATAGAGGGGTCTATGTCCTCAAGGACGTCATAGGGGAACAGGGCCTTCGTGCATTTCATGACTTAGAGAGAGCATATAATTTACCGGGCACTTTTTATTTTTATTTACAGTTACGCACAGCTATGCGCGTTCAGGGCGTTCCTTGGGGTATCGAGTTGGGGAATCATCCTCTTCATGTAATCTTTGACACTAAGGGTAAAATTAATGGTATTGTTCCAGAGTTATACAAGTTTATAACTAAAGTCCTTATCACTGATCAGAATATGGAAGATAGATATTAACATCTCTCAGGAACCAGACTGGTGCGTGGTCTGGTCAAATATATCTTTATCATCTAGAAATCCTGATCATCAAATGATACACTACAGATTTATCCAAAAGGTCTTATTTAACTCTGTGAAGATTACAGCAAATGAAACTCAGAGATAACCCATACTGTGATTTCTGCCCAGACAATACCATTACTACTTTTTACCATATGGTGTGGCAGTGTCCAGAGGTCAATAGATTTTGGCATAGTGTTTCATCCATCATGTCTAGTATCATTAAACGACCCAGTCCTTTCTTGCCATATTTGCTTCTGCTTAATGACACATCGTCTTTAAAGCTAACTATTAACAATAGGCGTCTTCTTTTGGCTGGTTTGACAGCCGCCAAAAGAATGATAGCTTGTCGCTGGAAACCACCACATACATTGTTAGTAAAGAAATGTCTCTCTTCTTACCGTGATATTGCTCAGCTAGAGCTCTCTACAGCACGTTTACATTATACCAAAACCTCGAATATTGATTGCTGGTCAGAGCTATTAGAGACAATAAATGAAATAATGTAGACAAGGTCAGACTTTTTCTACTGCTTACATTCTGATTTGTTTTATACATCTGCTTTATTTATTTTCTCTTTTTTTTTTGGAATGTGCATCTAATGTATACAATGTATAATGTTCAAATGTTGTGCATATACCTCACTCAGTTTTGTTATTATTATCTAGAATATTGTATTGACCTCTGTGGATTTTATAATATGAAGGAGGAAATCAGGATGTGCTTGATATTTTCAAGTATGAGATATTTATCCAATATACACAATGCTTAATGTCCCGCTTTGGGTTCTATAATGGAGGAAGGATGGACGGGTGGACGGGTTTTTCAACTGTTCATTACCGAATCTTGTTGGGGGTGGGGTGGGGTTTGGAGGCATCAGAGCATCAGAATTAAGCAACACTTTGTGTTTTTGTTGTATTTTCAATGATGATGTAATTAGCCTAAGGTTTCTTGTTTTTTTTCCTTTCTCTTTTTTGTGAAGATGCTTCCTCTCCAATGTATGAATGATTTTAAGAAAATAAATAAATAATTGATCACAAAAAAAATAAATGCGAAAAATGGACAGAATACCAATCACAACACAGAGTCACCACCCAAAACTTTGATGTCAGAGTCATCTGAGTATTATTACTAAGAACATGTACCCCACTGATGTTGTGCTGTGTTCTTTGTTGTTTATACTAAAAATCAATAAAATCTGAGTAAAAAAAAAATGTCTACTTTCATGTCTGACAGGTTAGATGGAAACAGTATCCCAAGATATCTAATGCCTTGATCTGGCCACCTAAAGTTACCCAATTGGAATAGCGTTTTTGGGCAGTATGTCGTTAATGCCAGGGCTTCACACTTGGACCAATTTATCTTATATCCTGAGATTTTGGCAAAAGAGCTGATCAAGGATAGCAGCGCTGGCATGGAGGTTTCAGGGCGGCTAACAAGGTCAAAATGTCATCCGCATATAACATCACCTTATGGGTCATGTGTCCCACATGTATGCCAGCGAAATTAGGGTCTAGGCGAATGGCGGCCGCCAGGGGCTCTAGAGCTAAGGCAAAGATGGCTGGGGAGGCAAGGTCACCCTGGCGGGTGCCTCTGTGTAGTTTAAAATATGGGGAGGTGAGGCCATTAGTTGTCACAGCTGCAGTGGGCTCCTTATAGATTAAGCGTAGCAGACCAAGAAAGACTCCCCCAAAACCCAGGTGTTCAAGAAGCAGAAATAAATACTCCCACTCGACCCTGTCAAAGGCTTTTTCAGCGTCCAGTGGGAGCTGATTATGTCTATCAGACGACGTAGGTTATCCGAGGAGTGGCGGTTGCCTATGAATCCAACCTGATCGGGGTGAACCAGGGAGGGTACAACCTTGTTCACTGGCAAGGATTTTTGAGAAGATACGGCTATCGTAATTAGTTAAGGATATTGGTCTATAGCTGCGACAATCTGTGGGTTCCTTATCCGTCTTCAGTATGAGTGTAATGAGGGCGTGCAACAGTGTAGGTGTCAATGTACCCTTTTCAAGAGAGTCCATATACATTTCTAGCATCAATGGAGCCAGTTTGGGAGCAAAGCACTTATAGAAATCGGCCGTAAAGCCATCAAGGCCAGGTGCCTTGCCTGTGGGCAGGGACCTGATAACTTCCTGAATTTCCATAGCAGTTTGGTATATCGAGGAGTTGTTTCTGTTCAAGTGACAAAGTTGGGAGGTCTAAGTTCTGTAGAAAAGCCTTAGTCTCAGCCCTACCTGCCACTGATTCAGAGCTGTATAGATTCTCATAAAACACTTTGAAAGTGTTGTTGATGTCAGCAGGGCTTGTGTGCAGCACACCCTGGTAGTCATATACAGCTGGAATAGCACAGTGTGCTTCTTGCTGTTTTATGTAGTTGGCTAGCCTTATCACCTCCTTCAAAGAACTGTTGTCTGGCCCTAAACAGCGAGAATTCTACTCTTTCAGATAATAAGGTGTTATATTTGTATTTAAGCTGGGAAAGTTTGCGCAAATTGTTTTCAGACATACTAGTTTTAAAAACCTCTTTTGCCTCCTTAATTTCTTTTTCCAGGTTAAGGCATTCTGCTGCCTTTTCTCTCTTTTTACGGGAGACTTATTGAATTATGAATCCTCTCAAAAAAGCCTTCAACGCTTCCCAGGCTACCCCTGGAGAGGGGGCTGTTGGAATATTGGTGTCCTTAAACAGTGTAATCTGGTTTTGTAATAGTGATCTGAAAGTTGAATCTTTGAGTAAGGAGGAATTTAATCGCCACCTTCGTGATTTGTTTATTGTGGTTGGCTGCCGTATGCGGAGGGCGACCTCTGCATGGTCTGACACCAAAATCGAACCTATAGTACTCATGTACTATAGGTTCGTTACATATGAGATGAGGGAATGAGATATCAGGAAATAGTCAATCCTAGTATAGATGTGGTGGCAGGCAGAATAAAAAGTATAGTCCCTGCCTTTAGGATTTAGTAACCTCCAGACATCAATCAAGTCTTTACAAATGATTATCAAGATCTCCACAGATCTGCGTTGTTTAGAATTAGAGTGGCGGCTACGATCTAAAACCATATCAAATCCCCACCAATTATAATTGGGTAATTCTGTCCAATTTGAATCTCTACTATTTTGGATTCCATAGTGCCAAAGAAAGAGGGCTCATCTAAGTTGGGGGCATATATGTTAGCAAGAATATATGGATGACCTTCAATTTTAGACTGCAGAACAATCAATCTCCCATTGTCATCTGTGTAAAGTTTGTTTCTATTAAATTGTAAATGTTTATGAACTAATATTGCTACACCCCTACTGGCACTCGAACCCAGTGAGTAATAAACATGCCCTACCCAGTCTCGGCGTAATCTTGTATTTACCAACTCTGAGAGGGGAGTCTTCGGGATGAAGACTATGTTGTATTTGCTTCCTTTTAATTAACTCACCCATGCCTTTTGTGTTCCAGCTACAGATCTTCAACCCCCTATCATGGTCACTCCTGCTCATATAGATGTAGGTTAAAGCTTTGGTGTAGCCCAGCCTCCAAATGAAACAAAAGACTCAACAAAACATACAAATAACATGCTCCATAAAAGTAGCACACAAAAACAAAACTGGAGTTAAAATACTCCATCAAGCGTAGGCCTGCACAATACTGGAAAAAAAAACAACTTACATTGCGATATTTTTTTTTCCTGCGATATATATTGCGATATGAAAAAAAGACTAATTTTTACAAGAGGACATAAATAGCCCTATTTAGAAATACTAAATCATTCTCAACTACTTGTGATTTTGTAGGGGAGTGCATCTACAAAGAAAATAAAAATGAAAACGGGAATTTTCTTATGTGAACCAGTCTTTGTTGAACTTTAATGCTTTACAAAAACCAAAGCAAGTAAGCGCTGTGATTACTCTTCTGAATTGATTTTGGAGAGGGAAATTAGGAAGAAATACACTGGTTGCCTGACATGACACCATTGTATTCATATAATATCAATCCAGGTTAAAGTGAATGATATTAATAATGCATGCATGTTGCTTCCTCTAAATTTCAGGTTGTGGTCGACTAGCGGGGCCTGCTTTGGTTGTTTGATAAATTGATTAAAATTGATCATGATTGTTGGTTTGCTGTGCATGCAGAGCCTGCATGTCACACTCTTGCAACAAATTGTGTATCCAAGAGCACCTAAATCAGTGTAAATTGTGTTATATCAGAAACAGACTGCTGTTGTAGATTAGTGTTACGTTTCCAGCGTCGCAGCTCCGAACCATAACGTTAGTTGGGACAGACGCCTTGTTTCTTTAGGCTAACTATGTTAGCTTTAGCCTGGCTGGTAGCAGCTTTCTGCGGTGAAAAATGGCCGGGAGATGTCAGGATTACATTGCATTAACCAGGTGATTTAGTTTGTCTTTGCAGCGTAAAACACTGACTACCCATGGAAGAGAATTAGCATCATTGTGTCAGTGGCAGCTGCCGCTTACGGTACTTTGCTACACACGGGAGAGCCTCACTTCCCATAACAACCCCTGTCGGACTAACGTTACGTCACATGACCACCAAGGGTCGGCCGGTAACAATCATGTAAAAGGAGAACAGTGAAAGTTTACTTTTCTATCAAGCAGCAAAATAGTGTTCGCGTCAACATCGCAACGTCCTGCGATGTGACTATCGCGCATGCACACATCGCGATGTAGACAATGAAACAAAATATTGTGCAGCCCTAAAAAGAGTGATAAACGATTCACACTCTAAACACTAAATTATATGTTCATGAACCACTCACTTTCAAGGCTACTTGACACAGCAACACCATCGAGAAAAGCGCCTGCTATGCTTAGACATCCTGCTCCAACATTAAGTTGCGCAAAGCGCCAGCTACTGCTATCATCTGAACCCAAAATACCTCATAAACTGAGGGAAAACTATGAAAGTAACCGGGGAACTCTGCAGACGTAGCCTAATAACAATTTGAAGTAAAACAGAGTTTAAACCACACACCAGATTAAGAAAGAGAAAAGAAACATTCTAAGCCCTGTATGGAGAGTGAAAAAGAAAAACCGAACAAGTTCTTTGTGTTACTCATTGTACCAGCTATACGTCCTTTCAGTGTCCAAAAAAGTGCAGTAGGCTAGCAGTCCTTTATCAGTCAACTTTAAATGAAAAATATGACCGCGTCATGCAGTCTATAGTCACTTCCATCCAGAAATCTTACAGCTTGTTGATGAATTCCAAGGCTTTTTCCGCATCATCGAAGCGATGTTCCAGTCCGTTGCCAGGAATAATCCTGAGCCACAATGGCTCTAGGCGGGCGGCCCTTCTAGTGTGGCGCCAGAGTGTGATGTGCACGTTCAATGACAAGCCCCATGTCCAAGAGCTCAGGTAGCACCCTTTCCAGAAATTCAACGGGATTCTTCCCCTCACATCCTTCAGGAAAACCACAAATTCTCAAGTTATTACGTCTGCTCATAGCCTCTAGGTCATACACCCATTTTTGCTAGCTCAGACATCGGAGCAGGAGGGTTAGCCCTTGCCGCATCTGTAGCTTCCTCAAGCCTGCAATCCGAGTCTCAACATTATCCAGTTGTTCGAAAAACACTTCCAGTTTCTCTCTTATTGCTGTAGTTGTCTGCTTAATTTCCGCCAGGGCTGCCTTCTGGCTCGCATCCATCTGCTTCAGTAGTTGGTGCATGTTCGCCATTTCGGTAGCAAGGGTATCAGTGACAGGAGCGCCATCTTTATCGCTAGCAGACTTTTCCGCAGCATGGTCAGCGTTTTTAGGCTTGTTGGCCTGTCGTCGAGTCTCTTTTGCCGGTTGAAGTGACATGATAGATGTCAGAAGTTGGCCAGAGTATAAATCCGTCGAGTAATTACCAGGAAGTAAACTTAAAACAGAAATTTACAGGATGGTGTCAGAAGCTCACGGTCTAAGCAGCCATTCCCCAGCGAGCGCCACGTGACCTCCCAGTTTAAGCAAATATGACAAGTTAGTTTTCTAAGTCTTACCTACTGCACCTTTAACAGTCCTCCTAACCATTATTAAAATTATCACATTTTCTCACTATTCTGGACACAAAGATTAGGTGAAGAAGTGTATGAAAATATATGTGACCTTTGCTTCTCAAAGTCTCGTCACTAAATGAACTGAGCCACTAAACCTGCATCTCCATTCTCTTGAGATCTCATTAACGCCCATTTCCAATGTGATATCAACACAAAAACTGGGGCTTAAATTGGGACCAGGGCCTTTAAAGCTTGTGAATCCACCCATCTCATGACAAGGTGAAGACCTTCCTCCTCATTCCCATGGGCCTTTAAAGACAAACAAAGTCTACTAGAGCGCAGGTGTTCTTCCCTGGAGGTGTGTGTTTGTCAGCCTGTCTCCCAGTGGACGCTGCCTAAAGTACCAATTAAGTCCATGTATGTGGAGACCTGACTTTGTTTACTGGAAGAACAGATAAAAGCAGGGCTTAGCTTTGCTTCATCATTGAATAATGCCCCTCTGCATGAATGGAGGATATTTAAGATGTCACAAGTCGATGGCAACCAGAATGAAATGAAAACATTATGCAGGCTGAGCTGAAAAACTCCTTACAGTGAATAAAAAAAAAAGAAAAAGCCTCAACATTCTTTGGACATCTGATTTTAAAATGCCAAATACAAGACTCTTAAGAATGGAAAAATGGCATTGCACCTTCAAAATATACTCTGGCACCATCAGCCCATTACTATTGCACTACTGTCTCCAGGAATAGGGATGCACTGACCCCATACTGAAATCGGCCGACACTGACTCAAATAGCTGTATCAGGTATCGGCTCCTTTCAATTCAGTTCCATGTACATTAAATATTGGAATTTAATTGCTGTTTAATTTTTCACAAATTCCGGTTTCATTTAAGTTTTCAGAATTTTGGTACCGAAGTACCAGTTCTCGTGACATCCCTAATCACGACATCTCCCGACCATTCTTCACCGCAGAGTTGCCAGACTACAAGCTAAAAGTGAGTTAGCCTAAAGAAACCAGGGGTCTGTCACAACTAGGGTTCAGAGTCGCAAAGCTGGAAACTAACACTAATCAACTGGAAAAAGTCTGATAGAACATGATTTACACCGATTTAAGGGTTCTTGGATACACAGTTTGTTGCCAATGCGTGACATGCAGAACAAACCTCCAATCACAATTAATCAAAGCAGGCCCCGCTAGTCGACCACAACCTGAAACTGAGTTCGACCGATAGTGGATTTTACCGATACCGATAGCTAGGTTGGGCCGTATTTGCCGATAACCGATTAATCGACCGTTAGTATTTAAAATTCATACTGGACAAAATCAAACATGACACTCCAAGTAAAACAACAATAAAAAAACTGTATTGAACCATGAAAACATGCTAAATGAAATAAATATAAATATTGAAGTCAATAAAAGACATTAATTCAAACTGAAACAAAAAGTAATAAATAACAAATAAAAACAGTTAAACTGTCAGTTTAGAACGGTAACCGACGATCTCTGACCTGGAGGGATCTATCTTTCCCACTATACTCGTTGTTCTCGCTTGGATGCCCATATAAGGCGTAATGTGTGACGGACCTGCCTTCCCATTGGTTGAAAACATAAACAAAGGCATCATGGGAGATTCCCTTGTCGGTAGCACGGAGTTAGCGGCACAAATGACCGAAAACGTGATGAATTATGGACATCAAGTGGATAGTTTGGATTTAATGCTCAACAACCCCGAAAAAAGTTCCAGGCTGGATAGAAAATCACCTGTAAAGGCTAGAAAGACACTCTAGAGGCCACTATTGTAATGCATGATGCCAGCAGACCCTTCTCAGCTCTCGCATACTGTGTAATGAATGACGCTTCTCAGCCGCTCCAGCAACAGACGCAACCAGGAAAAACTATCGGTATGGATTTTTACCGATAACGATAGTTCCACCAATCAACTATTGGTGCTGATAAATCGGCAAAACCGTCTACCTCTAATTTCAAGTCATCTTGTAAGAATTACAGTATTTCTTCATATCGCAATATATATCACACAAAAAAATATATTTCGCAATGTCAGTTTTTTCCAATATCGTGCAGCCCTAACCAATACCCAAAGCCCAGGTATCGGTAATGAATAACACACCATTGGCAGGGCTCAATCCGAGGGGCGGGATAAACTGTTGTCTTTCAAATTCCTCTGCACGCAATAGGATTAGGGATGCACCGAATATTCGGCCACCGAAAATTTTCCGAAATACTTTTATCACCGAAACAATATGGCCGAAACGTTGTGATGACGCAAACAGAAACCGCGACCTGCACGTGTCAGTACCCGATCCGTTCCACCTGCAAAGCGTCTCCTAAGCAAAGAGGTTGAGACGGACCACGGAGTGAAAACAATGAAAAGTATGCTATTAGTGCTGACTATTGAGTCTGTCAGCACACGTTTCAGTGAGATCTATTCGGATCCTCTGCACTTCATCGCGACTGTACTTGATCCGCGTTATAAAGACCATTACTTGGATGCGGAAATAAAGCAGGGCGCACGAGAAATGATCCAGGCCGCGATGGATGCGGAGAACCTGCGTGGAGACGGAGCGCGCACGGAGCAGCGCCCAGCGCAGGAGGAGATCAGAGCGCAGAAAAAAAAAAAAAAAAAAAGACTTGTCTCTCTGCACCAGATGAGGGGCATGCACCCTCGTTGTCCGATATGTTCAGTGAAATCCTGCCTCAAATAATAACAACAACAACAACAACAGGTAATATTAGATAATATAGCTATTCTGTTCTTAGGCTACTATATAATGTATGTGACTATCAGATTGTAGCCATATTTCTGCTAGATTTCTTTTAAATAAACTTTAATATTAATTTATACAATTGCAATGCCTTGATTTTAGTAAAGTTAGTACACAGACATAGCCATAAATGCAATGGTACTAATAAGTGGAATAATTTCTTTCGGTTTCCTCTTTTTCGGTTTTTGGCCAAGAATTTTCATTTCGGTGCATCCCTAAATAGGATACTGCTACCACCAACCAGAGCAACAAAGAAGTATACAGTCGGCAAAACTCGGAACACATCTTCCTTTTTTAAGAATGACTTCAGTGCCATTCTTTGTTCTTTTCTCAGAGAAAAGCTTAACTCCAAGTCTGTGTCTGTTTTCTGTCTCATTATGTTAAGCCCGCCCACCGACTCTATACACGATATGATTGGCCTGACTAGAGTTTGGTTTTTCCAACTCGCAAGCCAACGTAGAGTTGCTAGACGACCCTGGCTGCAAATTACATTTGCCGCTGCTAGGGTGCGTCTGGATTTCAAGGCTAGGTTTGGTCCACTTTTGGTGCCCATCCGATGCGATTGCGGTGTTCTCAACCGCCCAAACGAACCGCACCAAGGAAAACCAACTCCTGTGAGATTAAGCCGAACTAAAGTAGGCAGGTGTGAAAGCCCCCTTAGTTAAAGGGTAACTAAAGTTTTTGTTTTTTTAAACCTGGACCCCAGTTCCCCATGCATTTGTGTCTAATAGATTGATGTGACCAAAAGTCTTTAAATTTGGTCCAGTATTGAGCGAGATCACAGTGACGGGCCGGCGCGAACCAAGCTTCAATGTAACCTAATGGGGCAATCGTGCAGCCTTGCTTTTTGTCCAATAAAAGTTTTTTGCTACTACTTAAAGTGTCTGACAACATTATCAAACTCAGGACATGACTTTTTGTCCAAAGACAGTGGTGTGGAGAGTGGAACGCAAGACAAGAAAAAGGTGTTCTATGGAGCAGGCTACAAAAATCCCAGGGTCCTGTTATATAAAAGATTGTCGGTTCCATGGCTCAATAATCAAATGATTTAGACAAAGTGGATGAGGTCGTTATAATTGGATGGCCGCCTGTATTCAATTGAGCTGCTTCCCTGGGCTAATTATTGTCTTGATGAATTGATTAGAGCATTGTGTAGTCGATTCAGCTCTGATGGCAATAGACCACTATTGTTGATCAAGAAAATTAATTCTTGACCTTGGAGACCGTAGTTTGACAAAAAATGAAATCAAGGTCCACTTTTTCTGGAACTTTCATCCATATCGCAATGTCTTCCCCGGGAGTGCTCATTATGTCAAAATGGATCAACTTGCTCTGTAAATGGACCTGGATTTCACGTTTTCATCACAACTACCTAATTACCAATTATTATGATCATTACATTTATTGTTACCATTTTATAATCACTATAAAAACAAAATACTTGAGATCTATCGATCGATCAATGTGTGTGTGTGTGAGTGTATAAACATAGTATAATGTCATAATATTATTGTTTGAATCCTACTGCTGTGTTATTATCATCAATATTTGATCAATGAAATGTCCTGTATCATAATTCATGTGTGAATTAATGTTTTCATATCTCAAGTGAAACTAAATATTTTAAACCACATAAGCCAAAATTTGTGTTTACGGTATTCACAACAGCAAAGGAAGTGCATAACGGAATAAAATTAATACATTTATTATTTAATAATCTGGATATATCTGATAATGATAGAAACTTCAGTTCTCGACAGGTAATCAAAAAGTATTTGGTCTAGTGATGCACCGAAATGAAAATTCTTGGCCGAAACCGAAAAAAGATGAAACCAAGACTGAAAACCGATAACCCGAAAGAAATTAAGCCAATTATTAGTAACATTAAATTTATGGCTATGACTGTGTACTAACTTTACTAAAATCAAGGCATTGCAATTGTATAAATTAATATTAAAGTTTCAAAGAATAAATCAATTACAAATTATGCAAATATTTATTTAGCACATTGCAACAATGCACAGTATAAAATAAAATTCAAACTTAAATGTTTAACTTGACCCCACTCATGTGTAGGGTTGGGTACCGAAACCCGGTTCCACTATTGTACCGGTTCCTACGCAAACAGTAGTATTCGGACTGGATTAGAATGCGAATTACGGTTCCTCATTTCGGTTCCGACTGAAATATTTTCCTCTTCTTCCCTCTTTTTTCTCTTTCTCCCTTTTCTGCCGTGTGGTGCACGTGCCCGCTCGCGGTGTGAAACGCGTGTCCGCGCTATTCTTGGACACGCACTCTACAATCACTGCTGATAGAAGGCTTTTTGTACACGCTCCGAAACGGACGTACAAATATCACACTTTCTCTGTAGTCTACCGTTAGCTAGCTACCGTAAATGTAGGCTACTTTTAAAATGTCATATTTTCCTCTGGGCTCACGAAAACGGACGTAAAAACATATTAACCATTCACTGACTGTACGTGATCGCTAGTACACCCATTACACTTGCTCTGCTAGTCTATCGTTCAGGACAAGACCCTGTAGCCTGGTGGTGGGGGAGGCAGGACAGCCTCCCCAAATTTCTGCCCTTTCAACCTACCTGTGTGTGTGTACAGACCTCTTAGACACCATCTGAGAGAGTTTTCTCCTGTGCAGGACATGCCATAAGTCAGGAGAGGTGTAGTATCTTGCCAGAGAAGGCAAATATGGTCATTTTTCTGCTAAAGAACTGCTAAAGTTTGAAGCTTGTTGGCATACCAACTCAACAACATTTATTTTGTTGTTACTTGTTAATAGTGTAAGTGTTATTTGTTAAATTATTGTAGTTACTGTATGTGTTAGATGACTTAGGTTTACTTATTATATTTAAACGTTAATATATTGTTAAATTTAAATAATTTTCAATTAAAAAAAAAAACTCCATAAAAAGCCTTTCTTTTATGTCATTTTTTTGTTTTTTAAGAATCGGTTTAAGAATCGTTTAGGAATCGGAATCGTTTTAAAAGTACCGGTTCGGCATCGGAATCGTAAAAATCCAAACGGTACCCAACCCTACTCATGTGTACATTAAATAATAATGTACAGGCCTACTGGCCTGCAGAAAGTTTTTAAAATAAAAAAAAAGTGCATTTGAAATTTTTCTCTGTACTACTACAAGAAAGTGCATTCAGAACAAGTGCAACTGCTTAAAGATACAACAATATTTTCTCTGTAGGCCTTCAACATAATATTGCATCAAAACAAAGACTGCCATAGCCCATATGTTAACTGTAGAACTTTAACAACAACAAATGCACCAAGAATTGCTCAATTGCAGATGTGCAAAGTGGATAATAAATATTTAAACACTAGACAAGCCCATTCTACTTCTTGAGGTAAAGTGGCAGGTTTTTCTTGATGAAGAGTAGCTTCTCTGCTTTATCACAGTGAAGTCTGTTCCTCTTCTCATCGAGAACATGTGCTGCTGCACTGAACAGTCTCTTGCTGTCAGTGCTTGTGCACGGAGCAGACAAGTACTTGCGTGCCATCTTTGCCAGGTGAGGAAAGCGGCCGCGATTACTTCTCCAGTAAGCAAGAGGGTTATCACTTCTGGGGATGGGGACTTCAGACAGATAACCATCCAGCTGTTGAGCTTGTCATTTGCCTGACATTTGAGAGAGTGTATAGGGCCAGTGCATAAATAAATATTTTTATCAAATAAAAAACATTTCTAGCAGAAATATGGCTACAATCTGATAGTCACATACAGTATATAGTAGCCTAAGAACAGAATAGCTTACCTATTTGAGGCACTTTCTTGCAGGATTTCACTGAACATATCAGACAATGAGGGTGCATGCCCCTCATCTGGTGCAGAGAGACAAGTCTTTTTTTCTGCGCTCTGATCTCCTCCTGCGCTGGGCGCTGCTCCGTGCGCTGCTCCGTGCGCTGCTCCGTGCGCTGCTCCGTGCGCTGCTCCGTGCGCTGCTCCGTGCGCTGCTCCGTCTCCGTCTCCACGCGAGTTCTCCGCATCCATTGCGGCCTGGATCATTTCTCGTGCGTGCTGCTTTATTTCCGCATCCAAGTAATGGTCTTTATAACGCGGATCAAGTACAGTCGATGAAGTGCAGAGGATCCGAATAGATCTCACTGAAACGTGTGCTGACAGACTCTAAGAGCGTACTTTTCATTGTTTTCACTCAGTGGTCCATCTCAACCTCTTTGCTTAGGAGACGCTTGAGTGCTGCGATTAAAGGAATAACGTCCGCTACAGATGCATCAGAAGAGCTGATCTCTTTAGTTAACTGCTCAAAGGGGCCAAGAAGAGAGATAATGTTCTCTATTAAGGCCCACTGGTGTGAATTGAATGTCGCGGGGAGCTCGTGGTCTGCGCTATATGCAGCCAAGACTCGCTTTTGCAACATGTAAAAAGTGCTGTTCCACCGCGTACTCACGTCTTGCTGGAACCGTTTTATTGGTGTTCCAAACTGATCTTCCATAGACTGCCAGCGGGAATAGACCAGCTGAGAATGTTTAAAGTGGCCAACAATTTGTCTGCCTATAGCCAGTATGTCTTTTATGCTGCGTTGAGACAACACTCCCTCATTCACAGCCAGACACACTGGTAATGCTGACGTCTGAGCTCCATATGTCTGTCGTGAAACTGATTGCTGAAATATCTGCAGCTATATGCTCATGGACGTGAGTTGCAACGACATTAAACAGCTCAGGTAAACACACATCTGAGAAGTATCGTCTGCTCAGCATGACAAAATGGGGCTCAATGTGCTCCATCAGCCTAGAAAATCCCACATCTTCTACGACAGAGAATGGCTGATCATCTAAGGCAATGAATTCCATAATCTTTTGTGTAATGCCCTTTGCCTTGACACCATCAATGGGAAACTTCCTTGCCTTTTCAAAAACGTCCGCCACAGACTGAGTGGGCGTGCTCGTTGGCGTTTTCCTTTTCTGTGCCGCGTTCCTCTCATATTCAACGTAGCGATCGGAATGTTTGGATTTAAGATGATAATAAAACCCGACGTGGAGAAAGTCTTTGCAGATGCACTCCCTCTTGAAATTTCGGCATTACATGATTTGCAAATCGCTGTCCGTGGGTCTTTCTCAGATACACTGAAATATGTCCACACCGCAGACATGTTGCTTCAGACAAGCACGTGCAGGTCGCGGTTTCTGTTTGGGTCATCACAACGCGTATTTCGGCCGTATTGTTTCGGTGATAAAAATATTTTGGCCGAAAACCGAAAATGCCTTTTTGGGCCATTTTTGGCCGAATATTTTCGGTGGCCGAATATTTTCGGTGCATCCCTAATTTGGTTCTATACTCAATCCTGAAGAGAACACAGTAGGCTGCTGTAGAACAAACAAGAAACATAAAGGAAATCTCAAAAGGAAAAACATGATGAGTTTCTAAGCATACAACTGACAACTTGGCTTCCAGTGATGCAGGAGACCTCAGGAATACCTGGAGTCATCCTCAGCACTGACTGAGCAGGCTTTGGCACCCATCTAATCATCACTGTGTTGGATTGTTTCATGTTGGAACCCTGCCTCTTCAGGGAGCTGCAGTGATTGATGGCTCGGCTGACTGCGCTGAGGTTGACCTCACCGCTGGGGCCAGGCCATCCAAAACCCAATACCACTGAGAAAATATTATGGGTTAGAGTTAATTGTGCAAGTGGGTCAGGTTCAATTACAGCCAGCTAAAAGAGCCCATTCACCACCACACCTTTATATAAACCGGGTGGAGAGGGAAAAGGGCTGAACCAACCCATAATGGAAAAAAAAAAAAAAAAAAAAAAAAAAAAATCACACTAATAAGTTGGTATAGGTTTCTTATTTGCATGGATCACTGGGCAGACGTGATGTCATGTTGAAATAGGTTCAGTGCAGCAACAATACACAATCTAAGCTAATATACTGTACTTGGATATTTTTAGATTCCTTAAATTGTCAAAACAAAGAATTGTTAACAAGAGATGTACTGAGCGGGACATTTTACTGTTGCTTGTAAGCACTCCCTGATGGAAAAACTCTGCAATGGAGACGGACCATTTACCAATATCTTCTTAAGTTTTTTCTTAAATATGTTCTTAAGAAAGTCCCTAAGAAAAGTCTATGTCGGATTCATGACGTGTTCTTAAACAACAGAATTGTTCGCACCTGTGTTCTTAGGATTGATGAATCCCACGTCTTCGTCATTGAAAGCGCGTGACAGTTGTTCCTAATTAGCATAAGAAAACGCGCCGCAAATTACGATATAAGGACATGACACTTGTGCACCTGTGCACCTCCTGGGAAGCGGAAGACCGCCTTCAAGAGATGGCTGTTACGGAGTCGCAGATGACTTGTACATTGCAGTGGTGGAGGAAGTACTGAATCTCAGTACTCAAGTAAAAGTACAAATAACCAGAGACATATTTACTTTAGTAAAAGTAGAAGTACCACAATGACAACCCTAGTTAAGTAAAAAGTACCTGATTTTAAATGTACTTTAAGTATTAAAAGTAAAAGTACTTGCATAACGAGTTATTATCTTAATCTTATTTGCATATTATAATTTTAAAATGGCAATATGTCCACTACCACAAACAATGCCTGGCTTTAAAAAAACGTTCCTATCCTAACCAGCATAAAACGGAAATATGTTGTTAGAATCGGAATGCAGTTGGTTTTATTCATGGATGTATTTTAAGACAGTTTTATTTCCTTTAACCATGGGAGCATAAGCAAATAAAGTGTTTGAAGGAGCAGAAAAGGGGGAGTGGAGGTGAAGAGGTCCAGCCAAATAAATAAGATATGAACGCGTCTTACGAAGCCTGGCGGAGAAGTAAACAACGCTGTGGAGAGAAATAGATGGCAACTAGGATTTAAAAACATGAATAATAACCAAGGGAGAGCGGCGCTGCGCCCGGGCTCTGGAGCACCGGAGCCGGTTTGGAAGCAAAGATCAGTGGTGCCCCATATATATATCTATGGCAACCAGACTTCACTGGTGAGACAAACGTGGGACGGTCAGGAAGACGTTTTGGCAGGGGGAAAAACTGATCAGAAAATGTAACGCAACGTTGTAGAAATGTAGAGTAGAAAGTATAGATAATTGCTGCAAAATGTAACTAAGTAAAAGTAAAAAGTATGCACTGTTGATTCTACTTAAGTAAAGTACAGATACGTGAAAAATGCCGAATGATAGGAATTTTTTACATACTGATTCACCGGTGAACAGCTGTGGAGAGTGCTGTAAATTCAAACTGCGAGTGAATTGAGAAGGGGACCCCTGTTTACTGTGTACCCTTCTCACTCAGGGTTGTAACGGTATAACAAAACAATTAATAACCCACAACTAACTATCTTTAACAGGGTAGAACACAGTGGGACACAATTTAAACAATTTGTAACACTAATAATTGTTTTAAATTTAAACAGCCGAACGGCATGCTGGGTAACATTGCATCTGCTAGCTAGCCAGGTAGCATAAGCGTCTGTTAAACTGGGAGAAGCTCCGGTCGCTACTGCACATTCAAGAACAGAGAAGAAAGATAAAGGATGAAGAAAGACCGGAAAAAAAGCAGAACTTGAAAAAAAAAAAAAAAAATTTAGCCACTGTCGTTGCTAACTTTGCTCTGTCACCTCAAGCAACGCAGTGGACCGACATTACAAACGCAATAACAATCCACCTACGGTCCCACTACAGACCGTCTGGTAAGACGGTTCAGAGCAGTGATTCAAACACTGGATTTAAGATACGTCTTGTTTTCTGCCAAACTAGTATCCAAACATTATACCAACAACACTGAAGCAAGCTGACAGCAGAGCTACGCTCAACCTCCCACATTTCTACAACAAACTAATGTTACCTGTGGCCAAGGTAGTGTTTATAGAACTATCTTACAATATTTTGTTTTGAAATTTAATTGAATTTATTTTACTACTTTGCACAATAAAAACGGTTCACACTCTATTTCATGTATTCTAATTTCCTTCATATATTGTATAATGTTGTGGAGCCAAACAAATTCTTTAGTAATCAAAGCTTTTAGTAAACATGATGACATTGAAATGTTTTTATATTCTATGTACTCTTGACAGTAGAATAAGCCATTATAAACCTATATAAAAGGCCCAGCCATGCAAAATAAAGAAAATACTGTCATACACCGTGAAACCGCCAGAATCCTAAAATATACTGCCATATAAATGTTTGGTTATACAGCCCAACAATATTATTAGCAGACATATCTGTTTTAAGCTGAGAAAATACAAACCCTGGAGACCTAGTGGTTTAATATGCTGACAATAAACAGCAATGTCCCCGGTTCTTGTCCAGAATTCCCTCTCTCTCTCTCTCATTTTCTCTTTCAAGTACCACAGAACTTATTGTCAAAAAATGCTGCATTACACCTAAGTAGCCAAAACTGTCACATCATATATTGCAACCTGCAAATAACCATTAACGTTAAAACAGTGCTTGATGCAGTCGCTCCAATTAAAACCAGGAAAACTACAATAAAGGCTGGAAAGATAGAATTGCTGAACTAATTTTGTACCAGGTGTAAGGCGCTGTGAGAAAACACTTAGGTGCTGCATGTTTAGCATGTTTTAAAGGTAGCACCTCCCTGACCTGTAAACATAAGTTATTAAAAAATATAAAATTTAGCAATACCACTTCAGCCCTGAACACTGTCTGACTACTGTCCAAACTCTCAAGTGGTGTTGTAACTCAACAAATAGAATCTTTCCCTCTCCACAGATGTCAAGTGACAGGTCAAGTTATGGTTAAAATGAGAGAAAATGCCCGTAGCTTTATGAAGACACACGAGAAAGCCAGCTAATGTGAAGGGGAAGTCAGTGCAGCATCTTGGCTGGGGTTCAGTAGTTTCAGGTTGAAAAGGTTACCATTATCTGAAGGAGCGTCTGAGAGGCCGAGATGCACAATACAACCACTGACCTGTAACAGAAAACCTGCCAGTGGTCACAGAAGCTTTCAAAGAGACAGGGCCATGTCGTTCATTAACACAGCCTTGGTTTAAACCAAGATGCCAATCACAGAACAATGCCAGTCACTATGTATTTGCCCTTTCTAAACAGACTGGTTTGTAATGAGGCCAGGCTAGACGACAGGCCTGACCATAAAACAAAAGACAAGACAAGACAATTAGTAATTATTTACTGAGGCTTGTGGCTCAAATATGAGCTCTTTCCACTCGCTGATTCATCTCAGCATCATATACAGCTTAAAGAAAGAACAAGCATAGTTAACTAATAATTTAATTTAATATTTATATCAAGCAGAGAACACTGACAAGTTTAAATTTGTTTGTTGTGGTGTTCTTTGTGCGAAAGAAAAAGACATCATTATAAGAAAATTACTGAACTGTTTGAAAAGAAAACTGTTTACTGTTTAGTTGCTATACAACTACCTATAGTGTAGTATAGGGTTGGGCGATGTCCCCTAAATTAAACTAATTTATACTATAATACCGTGGGTCCTCCAGAGCTGCAGCACCCACGGAAAATACTGAGCATCCACGTGTTCCAGACTGCCAGTAGGCTACATTCATTTAAAATTAAACATTGCAGTTGTTGCCAAGTGGAGTGTGTGAGCGCCTATAGCAGTTACGTGTCAGTTAAACTTCTCATCTCCAATCCTATTTGTATTTGTTAGAAGTGGCGCTGTCCTGAGTTGAAAGACTTTACGGCTTTATTATCGAGTTAATAGGTGTGTTTGTTTGTGTCGGCCGTTTGTTTGTGTCGTCCATTTCTTAAGCTTCTGAAATGCAAACATTTTTTGACTACTTTTTTTTTTTTTTTTTTTTTTTTTTTTTTAAAGGGCGTGCGCCTGTGAGCACCCACGGAGGAAAACATAAATCGGCGCCTATGATAGAGGAAGACTGACAGCTCTGATATACATATTATAATTTCTTTACAAGACTGTCAAAGGGAGACGGGTATCTCTCTGCCCTGTCAGACGCCGCACTCCCTCTTCTTCGCCTGCTCTGTGGCCGGTGTCTGAGCTTGTTACATTACGCCCGCAATCTCTTGTGGAGCATTATAACTTTGAAAAACCACAGGTTCCAGTTAATCTTATAATGGATATGTGTGTTATGTTATTTAAACAAATGATCGGGGAACTAAATGCCTCTTGTCTGCGAGTCTCCTGATGGAGCTCCAGCCAGCTCACAGTGAGTCTCAGAAGTATGTATAAAGTTTCCAGTTTTTGGCCACAAAAGCAATACATGGTTGTTGCGACTGTTGAGGTGCATTGCACGCCAGCTGTCAAATTGGGCGGGCCCAGGCCCGTCCACAGCTCCGCGCCTGCCTGCAAAGGTTAACTATAGAAGAGACTAGGATTAGTCTTGTGTTAGATGGTGGCTCTCCATCGTGATGGTCGCCATCATATCGTCCATCGACACAACCCTACTGTAGTAAGTACAACTACTAAAGATACTGCAAGCATCTCTGTCTTGGTGCAGCTCAGTCTATTTCTCCTCTCTTCTGAGATGTGAGACGCAGAGCTGAGCAGCACTCACTGTCTGCGCTGGTGGTGCACGGAGCACAGACCTATTTGTATGTCATTTGTGCCAGTGCTGGAAAAAAGGAGGTGACCATTTCTCCAATATCCAAGTGCGGCACAACTCTGGAAATGGGGTCTCTGCAAAGAAACTTCCAAGCAGGTGACCTTTTTTTTGCTTTTATTTGAAAACAAACCACATGTGTACACGGCACCCGCTGCACTCTTACGCTATGTCAGAGTTGTGTGAAGCCAATGGGTTCTTCTCCAAATCAGCAGCTGGGTATGCAAGCTAGTGTTGTCCCGAGTCCGATAACAAATAACTAACAGCATTTAGCCCGCCCAAAATGGCGAAAACCAGGGGATATAGATGTTCTGCCGATTGAAAAATTGCAAAATTTTGATAGCTGATATAAGCTAACGTTAGCGCTTGTTCGATCGGATCACCGACCAGCATAACAACAGTTAACTTTAACCAGCCCAGTTCTAGAAAAACAGACTTAACATACCGGCTGTCTTAGAGTTCCAGGTGAACTCATGGAAGACATTACCGTACGTTAGCTGTGTGCTGATGCCAGGCTGCAGAGCAGTGGGCTGTGGGTCCAGAAGACCCCCCCCCTCCCTCCGCCAAAACAGTTTGAGTTGAAACAGAAAAAATATATTAAAAAAAAACCTGAAAAGAGTGACATGACACACGCCTCATCTAGAGAGAGCTAAATGGGTTCTGTCTGTCAGACGTCTGAAGGAGAAACTACCATATCAGCACAGCAATAACATAACACATTGCACACTATAGGACCGCTAGATTTCTTCTTGAAACATGACTTTCTTCTCAATACAACTTTATGCTAGTAATATTACAACTTCATTCTCATTATAATACAACTTCTTTCCTTAAAATATGACTTTCCCAACTTCTCAGAGAACACAGATATGAAACAGGTTTTTAAATGTGCAGAAAGTTGTGAATGTGAGCAGAAATTTTTCTAGAACACATATGAGCTATTAAAGTCCAGAGGTTCATACATTAAAATAAATGCATGTATCATTGACATGAACAGGTGCCACGTGCACAAAGTGGTTCCTTCCCTTAACAGACGACACAAAAGAGGAGGGAAGACTAAATCATTCCTACTAGGGCTGCACGATTTATTCTAAATTGCAATGGCGATGTCACTCTGTGCCATTACATAAACTGTGTGATTTAATGAAACAAAAAAGTGTGCTGTGTGCGTAACAAGCTAGTCTCTGGGAAGCCAAGGGGAAGCGTTCCCTCCAGGGCCGATACACACCCTTACCTTTACCCATGCATTTTCTCATTTATTGTTCTATTTAATGCATTTGTACTGTTTAGCAAAGCAAAAATGTCTATTTTGAAAAGATTTTTTGTTTATATTTAATTTAGTTAAATATGAAGTTATTTTATTAAAAGTACTAAACATTTTTTCTTTATGTATTTCTTCTTATGCTTGTTTCACTTTGTAGTTGAGAAATACACAATATGAAAAGGTTTGTATTTTGTGCGTTTTCCTTGTAATCAAGCAAGTATGATACCATTAGCCTATATCCCAATCGGAACATTGTAAATTGCAATGGCAGTATGACTTTTCCTCCAAATGGTGCAGCGCTAATTCCTACATGTATGTTGACTCAGCAGAGAGAACTCTCCACACAACCTTACATTAATCAGCTAGAACACAAACAAACTAAAACAAACAAGACTAAAGTGCACAACGCAAGAAACATTCAAATGTGTGCAGTAAGGCATCTCACTGGATAAGTGACCCAACAGATGGCAAGTCGGGGACAGTTAAAGGTTGAAAATAACAAACCAGGTTATAGGCTAAATTTTCTTTCCACCCCACCTGCACCCAAACCAGCAGCAAGTAAAGCATGGAAAAATATACATAAACAACACCATATGCATCCTAGACTATAACCACATAGGTGTGAACCTCAAGGGACCAAAAACAGATCAGAGAATTAGAGGAGTGGAGTGAGGGGTGGGGTGAAAATTCTGGGGATGCTCCTAATAGCAGGAACCAGACAACAGCACACACAGGGAGACCAGGTGCTACCAACACACTCCCAGACCTCCCTTGAGAACCATTATGTGTTTGTGTTCCGACGTTTGATCTTCTCAAGGGCTCTTTTATATACCCATCTTACAAGATCTAACTGTGCAGCTATTGCTACATATCGCTAGCCTGACAAGCCAGACCCACATCAAGATGTTGGGTCTGGGAACTCACCAATGACGGAGCTCAATCCGAGGGGCGGGGTTGTCTTTCAAATTCCCTCTGCACGCAATAGGACATAGATAGCGATACAACCAGGCAGAGCAACGAAGAAGGAAGATAAGCTATAGTTGATAGATTACTTTTGCGTATCCGGTCGGCAAAACTCCGAACACATCTTCCTTTTTTAAGAATGATTTCAGTGGCGTTCTTTGTTCTTTTCTCAAAGAAAAGCTTAACTCCAAGTCTTCCAGAAGACCGCTGTTCCAGCAGCCATAAGCCCGCCCACCGACTCTGTACACGATGTGATTGGCCTGACCAGGGTTTGGTTTTTCCAGCTCGCAAGTCAACGGAGAGTACCTAGACCCCCCTGGCTGCAAAATAATTTTGCGGCTGCTAGGGTGCGTCTAGATTTCTAGGCTAACATATCGCTTCTACTATTAGAAATTGCCATACTAATGGTGCTTGGTAGCGGGAATGGCCAATATGGATAAATTCCTATATTATGGTATATGTGACTTTATATTACAATATGGATATACATGTTGAGACATAATAAAATTTCTGGAAAATAGTAAAACACGGTCAATAGGATTTTATCGATACCAATACGGATACTGCTTAACAATACAGATACTTATTGATACTACCATCTATAATTTGGTGAAAACAATTAAGACATGAAAAGATTTAACAGTGATTTTAGTTTTACTTTTTTGCAGAAATAGATTATTTTGTTCTTGTGAGGAAGGAGTAATTACTACAAATGTCTAACAATTCTAAAGGAACAAAATGAGTTCCATCTGGTTGTCAGAACAGCTCACACTAAACACCGCCCAGCAGCTTGTCACTAAAGTGAGAATAGCTGATCCACCTTAAGTTAAGGCTAAACTGTACAGACACTGCTCTACTACATTCACAGCTATAACCTCACCGCTTAATATTTACCACACGTACGCTTACATTATACACAACATTTTCTCAAAGGACTTTGTTACTTGTTGTGTAGCCCAACACATTTTAGTTTAAAATCATTTCAAGATGATTAGACCCGGCGTTAAATAATAACAATTGTTTGATTATCAGTATTGTTTGTCCAGGAGCTTATCAGCACCGACCAGTCCAGAATCGGTACAAGTTTAGTACCACTTCTCGATATCCATACCTAATAGTCAATGGATGAAATAAAAGAACAGGAATGTGTGTGGCTAATCAAGCTGTCTGATACTAACATTTTGAGGCACAAACCCATAGGCTGAAGATATTTTAGAGGTTGAACACCCCTTAACATGCAGTTGCTTGCTGTATAGGTAATTACAAACTCATGCTGTGCAGTCAAACATTGCTCATACCCTTAGAATTTTATTTTCAATCCTAGCAGAGATCTCAAAGTTTCTAACGATAACAAAAACATCACTAATGTGTATAAAATGATGAACAAGATGACTATATTTCCATCTGACTGAATAGTGCAACCAGCATAATTGGTTTTACACATAATTGGATCATAATGTGTCTATATTTCTTTTTATTAAACTACCGATATACAGGAAACAATTTAATGACCGCCAGTGAGCATATTGGCAGTTTCATTTTTAAGGGTTTCTGTTTTTATTTCTTGTTTCCCTCCCCCTGCGTCCTCTGATAACAGCTGACAGTAGATTGACGTTTCACAGCGCTGAGCTCCAAAAAACTGAACAACAACAATCCCAAAGGGAAAGCTCTCCGTCTCGCCTGTGACTCACACAATCCTACGCCGTGTGTGCGCAGCTGGTGTAGCCAGTTAAAACATACATTCTGCGGCACATACGCTCCGCTAATGGTCCGCATACGTTACACGTTCATTGTAGCAATCCCCCACCCTCAACAACTTCTTGGGGGAGAGTCACCACCCCCCCTCCCGCCCCGGAAAAAGTTGTAGGGGAAACACTGCAGAGAGAGAGCCGCTCACAACACTCACACAAGCATTTGCTTTTACGAGGTAAATGGTAATATAACAGCCTGTATGTATTTTTTTTTTTATCAAAATGGTACAGTAACAACTAAAGTTAGTTGTGTTAAATAATTTCACATTTTTCCTTTTTCATTGATGAAAAGGGAGACCATGGATGGTTTAGTGATTCCTGACTCAAAGCTCCAGCTCTGGTGTGTGGAAGTGCTGCTGTAAATAAAAGACAAATGTTTTATGGCAGAGGCGAGAGAGAAAGGGTGAAAGAGCTGCCAACAGACAGCCCATATAAACCATGCTTCAATAAACCACTTCCTCCAACCTCCTTTCATTGACTCAACCCAGGGAGCACCGGCATTTACAGCTCAGTTCCTGCTATGTGGCGGTGGCTGCCCCGTCTATCTGCACCCCCCTTCTCCCTCTCCCCCTCCCCTCCTTTGATGCCAGCAGCAGCCAGCCTGCAGCTTTCATGGTTCATGCTTTCTTTGTTGCATCTGTAAAAGTAGGTATGATTCTGAGGAATCGTAAAACAATTACTGGCAAATTCCTGCAGCTCTTTGATTTCTGCCACACACTGGAAGAGGGGCACATGGACCCTTTCCCCAAATTGTGGGGTATTTTTATCAAAAACACTTCCAATACAACCTTACGTTTAATCCATTATGTACACATCAACTCAGAAACTGCAGCAAGTCAGAAAATGATCTCTCAACTTCCAGCTGCTGTATCACACAAACTGGATGTATTCTGTGGGTAGTTTTCAGTATTTTTAGTAAAATTGGCCCCTGACATCCTGAAGTAGATGTTGGAGCATTTCTGCAGATCCTGTACAAGCATTTTGTGAAATAGTCCCTGCTTCAGCCCCATTTTGTGTTATAATTTAAATTTGTCAAGCATTTAAAACAAAAAAAACAATCACAATCACACATTGTGTGCAAACTGTAGTAAGTGTTGGAAGTTAAAAAAAAACAACTATGGTTTCTCTTCAGCAAACAAACACAACTATGGGTAATATGAATAATTGATTAATTCTTGAAATAAATATCCTCAATCCACAAATTCTCGTCCTCAAAGCTTTATTTATCTATATCTATCTATCTATCTATCTATCTATCTATCTATCTATCTATCTATTTTTTTTTCTCACAGTTGATAAGCGGACAAACAGTAATTACTAGTGTTGGGTACCAAACTTGGTGCTTTTAAGGCTGTCGACTAGGTCTGGGACATTGAGAAAAAGGCTTGCACACGGTCTTCTAAAGTGTGGGAGTATTTTACTCTAAATGCCAACAACAACGTGGTAGTCTGTAGACTTCGTAAAATGCATCCCCGAGTCAGGATAACAGCAGCAAAACAGCGCAAGTTCTTCTCACCTTTTTGCCCCTTTCCCTCCCAAGTAGAGTTTAGATTCTCTGTCCGAGCTTGACCCATGGGCCGGGCCGGAACGATATTTCCCGCCGCTATCTTCGGGCCGGGCCCTTGATCAAGCATTTGTGTTTTTTTTAATCATTACTTTATTAGCCTAATTGGGTGGGGAGAAAGCTATGCCTCTCCAGCTTCTCCCGTAGCTCTGGGTATACTGTATGTCCAGCACTGACTTGAGTGTGAGGTAAACTGTGCTAAAATCGTGTCTCCCCCATCTGTAGCACTGTCTTTGAATTTTTGCGCAACCAGGCCAGATTGTTTCATATATCTCAGTCTTTTATAACGTCATTTATAACGGCCCACGTATTAAAAAACTGTCGGGTTAATTTGGGCTCATAATTCCAGTTAATGTGTCGGGCCGCGCCGGGCTGGGCTCAGACACAACGTGCACGGGCTCGGGTAGGGTTGGGCTTGATATTTTACTCCCAAGTATGTGTGATTATCAACATAGTGACACAGAGTGTGTTCCCAGTACTAGCCCAACGGTACGTTAGTCCGTTGATTCGTTTTAATGCCCCGCTATGACTTAACATTAAGCATTAGGGCTGAACGATTTTTGAAAATAATCTAATTGCTAATAAATCATTGTATAGTATGAACAACACAAGATTAGACAGATTAAACAAACTGTTCTTTCCTGGAGGCCAGGCCTGGATGTGATGATGAAATTAGGTGATGCATGAATTTATATGAATGACATCTTTTATGTAGTATATACAGTACAGGTCAAAAGTTTGGACACACCTTCTCATTCAATGAGTTTCCTTTATTTTCATGACTATTAACATTGTAGATTCTCACTGAAGTCATCAAAACTATAAATGAACACATATGGAATTATGTACTTAACAAAAAAGTGTGAAATAACTGAAAACATGTCTTATATTCTAGTTTCTTCAAAGTAACCACCCTTTGCTCTGATTACTGCTTTGCACACTCTTGACATTCTCTTGATGAGCTTCAAGAGGTAGTCACCTGAAATGGTTTTCCAACAGTCTTGAAGGAGTTCCCAGAGATGCTTAGCACTTGTTGGCCCTTTTGCCTTCACTCTGCGGTCCAGCTCACCCCAAACCATCTCGATTGGGTTCAGGTCCGGTGACTGTGGAGGCCAGGTCATCTGGCGCAGCACTCCATCACTCTCCTTCTTGGTCAAATAGCCCTTACACAGCCTGGAGGTGTGTTTGGGGTCATTGTCCTGTTGAAAAATAAATCATGGTCCAACTAAACGCAAACCGGATGGGATGGCATGTCGCTGCAGGATGCTGTGGTAGCCATGCTGGTTCAGTATGCCTTCAATTTTGAATAAATCCCCAACAATGTCACCAGCAAAGCACCCCCACACCATCACACCTCCTCCTCCATGCTTCACGGTGGGAACCAGGCATGTAGAATCCATCCGTTCACCTTTTCTGTGTCGCACAAAGACACGGCGGTTGGAACCAAAGATCTCAAATTTGGACGACTCAGACCAAAGCACAGATTTCCACTGTTCTAATGTCCATTCCTTGTGTTTCTTGGCACAAACAAATCTCTTCTGCTTGTTGCCTCTTCTTAGCAGTGGTTTCCTAGCAGCTACTTGACCATGAAGGCCTGATTCGCGCATTCTCCTCTTAACCGTTGTTCTAGAGATGTGTCTGCTGCTAGAACTCTGTGTGGCATTCATCTGGTCTCTAATCTGAGCTGCTGTTAACTTGCGATTTCTGAGGCTGGTGACTCGGATGAACTTATCTTCAGCAGCAGAGGTGACTCTTGGTGTTCCTTTCCTGGGGCGGTCCTCATGTGAGCTAGTTTCGTTGTAGCGCTTGATGGTTTTTGCGACTACACTAGGGGACACATTCAAAGTTTTCGCAATTTTCCGGACTGACTGACCTTCATTTGTTAAAGTAATGATGGCCACTTGTTTCTCTTTACTTAGCGGATTGGTTCTTGCCATAATATGAATTCTAACAGTTGTCCAATATGGCTGTCAGCTGTGTATCAACCTGACTTCTGCACAACACAACTGATGGTCCTAACCCCATTAGTAAGAGAAAAAATTCCACTAATTAACCCTGACAAGGCACACCTGTGAAGGTAAAACCATTTCAGGTGACTACCTTATGAAGCTCATTGAGAGAACACCAAGGGTTTGCAGCACTATCAAAAAAGCAAAGGGTGGCTACTTTGAGGAATCTAAAATATAAGACATGTTTTCAGTTATTTCACACTTTTTTGTTAAATACATATATTTACTACAGAGTACCGTAGTACTCTGTAGTAAATCAATCGGGGCAAATATGGGTATCTGAAAGCACATCTCAGTGAGAGAGAAGAGTAAATTAACACAAGGTCGAGGTCATGCCTGTGAGATGCAGCTAAGACACAAGCCTGCATGGAGCAGTGCCGACAGCTGTATAGATTAAAATCTGAGAGTATCTGGTGCGGGAGACGTGTGTTTCTGATATGCTTGCAGACTTTTAGTCACTGCAACTTTTTTTTTTAAAAAAGGAACTAAAAAGGTTCCTTCAGCTTTATCTGCATTTCCACCGCGGTATAAAGATCTATGAATATCAGGTAAATTACTGAAAAAAAATTGAAAAAACTGCCGCATACCGCTCACTTTTTGTCACCTAAATTATACCATAATGTCCGCTAAAAAGACCGGCAGCTCGCGGTGCCCTGTCCCCGGCTCAAAGCCCCCTATTCTCGGGTGAGTGAACTACCAACTGTCACCGATACAACAAAGCCGGCGTCACAGCTTTTCGAGCTCTTCCTCCTCCAGAAGCCATGACCGTCTCCATCAACTGCTTTTAACATGCTGCGTTAACGTGAACAGAACATTGCGTTGCCTGTATATTTTCACAGCAACCCTCCATAGAGATTTCTCAGTTTAAGTAACAGCGGTAAACGGTAAACATTTATTTCACACTATTATTATGGTTAAACTTTGCAATAAATCCGCGGTTCACATGCATTCCGAACCTTGAGTGTTGATCTGTACGGACCACGGATAAACTATGTTCAGTTACACCACTACCTATAATACACCGTTTTCAGATTCAGACTTATATTTTGTGTTTCATTAAATTTTGATTGACTTTAGTCAATACCGATCCATTAAAATATGCCTAGATTGGCCCCAGTACTGATACTTGGGATTGGCTCGGGACATCTCTATCCATAAATTAAAAAGGCAGGGTTCGACATAAGCAATGGCCCGAGGGGCCAGTAAAACAGTATTTCGGGCAAGGTGATTGGCGAGTCCCTGGCTCCTTCGGGCCAGTGATATTGTTTGTGCAAAATCAAAGTCACGAATCACTTCTTTGTAATTTGATGATAACGTTAGGTGCAACACTATGTAACGTTGATTAAAGTCAACAAACGACCGCCGCCACCCACCACAAAAAGTCCACACATGCTGAGGACCTTAAGTAGTGGCTGCAGCAACCCGGAGCTAGCTAGTAATATTAGCATAAGTCACAGTGTTGTTTGGATGAATCATTACCATGTATATTGGATTAATAAATTAGCAATTTGGAAAAGCGTTTTTTCCCCTCTCTTTTCAGGAGAAGTAGAAATATACAAGGGGCCAGTAAAACCCTAATCTACTGGCCCATGAACCAATCAATCAATCAATCAATCAATATTTATATAGAACGTAGGGCTGGGCGATATGGCCTAAAAGAAAATCCCAGATTTCTTCTTCTTCTAACGTAACGTACATTAACATCCCATGGTCTCATGAATGTAGCATACCTGTAGCAAGCTCCTTCAGAGTAACTAGCGGTAAAAAAACGCTACAAAGCGGCAATTGCTAGTTGTTTAAGCCGCTACAGACCCCCGTCACAGCTCGGTCGTATCAGCGGTATTTAGTAGATGCGTTGAGCCCCAACAGAGTTCCTCAACACTAGGGCTGGGTACCGAACGTCGATACTTTTATGGTATCGGAAAAAAATTTCCAATCCTATGAGTATCGAAAAATTCTTTATCTTTCGGTACCAAATTTCGGTTACAAAAGCATCTGAGCGCGTAAGCGCAAGCTTATCTGTCCTCTCTGCATATTGACACAGAGTGGAGCTCCGACCGACACACACACACACACACACGGAGAGGTGCGGACGGAGTAAACTGTCTGCAGTTTTGTTGAAGTCACAGAGAGTCACGGTTGGTTTCAAGTGTGGTTACAGTTTTTTAAAACTTCACACAGACGCGATATGATATTAATGGCGAGCCGAAAGCGGTCGCGGTGCTGTTGACGTTACACTTCCTCTTACAAGCAGCCACAATGGTGGTTTCTCTGCCCTGATGACTGATGACTGACAGGCTGAGCTTGCAAGGCAAGGCACTTTTATTAATGTTACTGAGTGAGCAGTTTTACCAGAATTTTTTAATTTTGATAACTGTTTTAATTCACAATTAAGGTGGGAAATAAAAACTGTGTTTAATGTATTTTTGTTGATGTTGAAATGGATTTTAAAACATATGGTATCGAAAAAAGTATCGTTAGGAATCGGTATCGAAACTGAGGTATCGAAATTGGTACCGGATCGAAAGATTCTGAACGATACCCAGACCTACTCAACACTGGCTCCGGTGCTCCATCAGGTCAGATGTAGTTGGTGGTTCAGTTATCCGACAATAGGTGACTGTCAGCTGGGTACAGAGCACCATGAGCTGCCGGTCATTACGGCAGAGATTACGGTTAAGTAAGTAATGAACGACTAATAAGAAAAGAACTAATGTTAGTCCCTGTTGCTGCCATGTTGTTTGTGTATCTCTATGGCAAACGCGCGGGGGGAGGGCTGAGCCCAGCCCTAATAGAACCTTTCAAACATGACAAAATGCTATTCAAAGTGCTGAACAGTGACTGACAAACAGACAAGAAAAAGGAATAATAAGTAAAACCTAATCTACTGACCCAGGGGGCCAGCAGAGATAGAGTATCTTCATAATGTAATGTCACATAAAATTGTTTTGGCTTAGCGTTAACAAATAATTTACCTTTTACACAACCAGCAGACACAGAGCAACATCATACTATTGTTTTTCTGACAAATACAGGTCCAATACTCACTTTGCTATTGGCCCAAGTACTAAAACATAACCCTTTGTCTCTATATGGGTCAAACCCTGGTTTCCCACCTCACTGAACCAGAGGGAGCGTATCCACTAATGTCAGAAGAAATGTTAGGCTGCTGTTCAAGAGCTTGTCATATAAGAATTTCTACTGTTCTTCTCAGTCTCAGTTCTACTCCATCTTTTTGGGGAAAGTCATGAATTTAAAAAAGTATCACAGAATTGTAATCGCCTGTTGAAGTGCATCTATAACACAATTGTAATGTGGCATCCTTCTCTTTAAAAGGTCATTTAGTATTTCACTAAATGAAGTTATGATGATGTCACTATCGTTTGGCATAAAACAAAAGAAACCACATATGCACACATGTACCAGAAAGTATCCTTCATCTCCTGCGCGGATATCAATACTAGTATCATCAGAGCTCAGGGAGATCACATCAGCAAAGCCACAGCAAAGAGGAAAGGAATGAACTGCAGCTTCTGAGACATATTTCAGCATGAGGATCTGTATCTTATGTATAGGTCACTGCAGTGGCTTGACTTATGTGGTATGTGCACACAAGCCACAAATTAAGCCTGAGCGGAGGATGAGGGGAGTTAAAAGGTTTCATGCGAGCGTTCAACAGAGCCCAAGAGATGGCCAGAGGCTAACATGTTGGCCCAATCATTAAGGCATCAATCTGTGCGTGCACGCGTGCGTGCGTGCGTGCGTACTGTCGACAATCCGACTTACAGAACAGTACGTTCTTTCTTTAAGGAAAGGAAATACTATAAGTAAGTGTGAGTGTAAGTAAGTGATTTTCTATGTTTCAGAGAAGGCCTTTTGAAAAAAAAAAAAAAAAAAGACAGGAGGTGTAAACATAAAGCTTCAGATAGCTTCCAAATGATGAAAGTGAAGGGGGCAGTAAGGAGCCCTTTGAATGGCAAATAAGACAACACATCTGAAAACCTCACACAGAGAAGTGTTCTCAGATTCTTCAGATTCATCCCAGAGTGAAGACTCTGGGTATAGCTGAGGTTAACTTTCCACTGTAAATCTTTCTATACAAAGCAGTCAGGATGAGTCAAGTCCCATCATAAAATCTGGCATACATACAATTGAAAAGATAACTACAATCATATTCATGGGATCACAAAAATAGATCACAGCCACTAACAAGTTGTGAGGTGATGAGTTACTGCTGTTCAACAGATGTGCCAGTGCTCATCCTCAAGACAGAATACCAGTCCTTCCAGAAGGCAAAAATCCTTGATTATGCAGCACGTTTTCTTAAAAAATGCAATGGAATATGCGGGATATTTATGTAAGTTTATGCTATGAATATTATGCAGGAACCTGCAAAAATTGCGGGAACTTGCAAAAATTGCTGTTTGATGAAAAAAAAAAAAAAAAAAAGTGATTCCCCCAACACCCTGCTTTTCGATGATGTTCACGTCGCATAATTACATCACTTCATAACGTTCCCATGGCAACAGGGGAAAATGGCTGCTCTTGTGTGAAGTAAACGCAACACTTTTCAACTTTCTGCTAAGATATATGTGCCTTTTTTGCGATGAAAATGTGGGGATTATGAAATCATGCAAGCCCTGCATAGTTTGCATGGAAATCGGCAATTTATGCGGCGAAAGTGCGGCGTATTTGAAAAAATGCGGCTCCCGCATAAATATGCAGACTTTGGCTTTTTTTTTTTACCTAGTCAATGCACGTTTAACAATAATAAATGTAACCTTTTGTCCTAGGTTTGCCTTTGTGTTTATATTATTTAAATAAGTTGATAAAACTTTTTTAAATATAACTCCATAATCGTACACACACTTTGCTCCATTTTCATGCCATAATTTGCCACACCGCCTTTATTAGCGCACTGGAGTAGATCATGAAATTAGCACCCCTATGTACTGAATTGGGAATTGGTATTAAATCAAGTCATGACCCCAAGAATCGTAATTGAATATTCACAAAGCACGCTGCTCTGTTTACATTCACTTTCAGCCAGGAGCACATAGCGACAAACCCAAACCAACAGAGAAGCCTGTAATCAAACATGATCTAACCAGTGAAGTGAAGCAGCTCGGTTGGAAAGGCTAACGCTGCTCCGTTAGCACACTGACAGCATGTTAGAAAACACAGCTGATAATGAAATGTCATAAATGAGGTGAGCTACCTGGGCCCCCACTAACATTTTTTTTATATATTTATACTAGAGAGAAGCACGTGACCAGCACCCGCTATGGTTGCAAGAGACTGACCTCCGGCACTCACCTCCATATTTCACAAAATAACCAGGTCTATTGCTTTTTCTTCAACACCAAATCATTTTCTCACGGTGACTCTGTGAAACACCTGCATGAACGAAAAAGCAGGTCTCATTGTTGCCTTAAACTATTTACTCTTTCAGAGAAATTTGCTAGCATGTCGGCGGCTAATGGAGTGGTGGCTAACGGAGTAACTGATGTGAACACATTCTCTAATTTGGAGGAATTAATGGACCGGGTCTTGGAGAAGCAGCTAAGTGTACTTAAATCAGTGATCTACAGCGCAGTGAAGGGAGTGCTGGCTGAAATTAATGCCTCGCAGCAACACATCGGGGCAGAACCTGAGATGCAGGAAATTAGGTATGTGAACCGGACCAATCTGACTGCGTCACATTTACAATACAGCGGCTTCGGATGCCTGAAGGGATGCAACACGAGCTGCACGCTGAACGCACCTCGGACGTGTACATCTGCCGCGCTACCCTGGGAGTGACCCAAGGAGGGAGAGAGTTTGCCTTTGCTGCAGACGGGTGTTTTCTGGCTGGAATTAGAAGAGGAGGAGGGCGCGCTACATGCACGGATCACCCCACACCGCAAGGAACCGGAGGGCGGCGGTGGGACTTTGCGTTCGATGCCGGGGTCGCGACTGGAGGATTCAGCACCTGTGGACTAACATTATTTGGGCCACTGTACAGAGTTTGACTGACGTATGCTGTTTTGAAACCAACCGTTGAAGGGACATCTAATCAGACTGTAAGAAATGATGAATGCTGGCTACTCAGTCTACAATCTATACTTTTGAGACACTTAATCGGGCTGAAAAAAAAGGGAACATGATGTATCCTAAGGATGCACTATGTACTACGTAACTAAGCTTTAAAAGGGACACTTAAAGGTGCAATATGTAATATTGTGTGTAATACTGGCAGCTAGCGGTTAAAATAGTTACTGCACTACCAATTCAAAATACTGGAGAGTCGTCTCCCCCGCCCCCTCCTGCCCAGACTGGAAGTTCACGGGGGTTGCCAGGCTGAGACCGCAGCATTCACAACAATGTTGCTAGACGCTTTTCTCACATAGCCAGACATTACTCCACAGCACAGCGGAGTAGCTAACGGTAGATGCTAGCTATATTGACAGTCATAAAAGCCCGTGCTCACGCGGAGCTCTGTAACCAACTGACAGACACACTTTTTCGGCTTAAAATTACAGTATGAACCGCTAAAAACACAACAACCGCAATGTCCTCTCCACACGCCAGTCAGGCACACTTCCTCGGCTTAGAATTACAATACAAAACGCTAAAAAACCACTACCTTGCCGACGGAACACACTTCATTGGCTTAGAATTACGGCAACAATTGCTAAACACACTGCAAACTCACAACTCACAAGCCCCCCTCTCGTGGCTTAAAATAACTCACCGTTGTCGGTTCCAGCCGCTGAAGAGGCTATACGCTGTAAACAGCCATGGGCTGCTTGCCTGGTCCTCCCGGTAACGTTAGCAGTTAGCAGGGTTAGCATGGCGGCGTTAGCCAGGACCAGTTGGGATCACTTTACTGGCTATGTCTCAATTGTTTTTGCGAGTAACCAACTCGGGTACTCTAGCTATATAATTCAATGTGAGTACACAAATGTTGAAATGACAAAAAAATGCCCATCCCTAGTAGCTGTGATAAATTAGCCTGAAGCTAATGCTTACCTGTTCAGGAGAAAATAAGCCAACTCTGCGTCCTTTTGGGATCTAAGCTGTCTCCATCTTTCAAATACATCTCCAATATTTACCAGGGGGTTGTTACGTCTCTGGTCACGCAACTGTTAGAAACATGCGGTTTTCTTTTTTTATGTCATGTAGAATCTATCTCCGTTGATCCTGTTCGTTTGTTTGCTGCTTTCAAGGCTGTACTACCGTTACAGCTGTAGCGAGCTGGGTTTACGTTTTTACACGTATATCTGGCAACCCGGCCTGCCTGTCAAACTGGGCCGTTGATAACACACAGATCAAAACATACACATAAATTCCGTCACGGAATATAAATTTCAAAAAGAAAAAATACTGACATTAGCATTGTTGTCAGAAAAGATAGTATTTCAGTTTAACATGTTTCCTTAATATCTGATGAGGCATTGGTGTCATTTTTGGATGTATTACAGTACAAATATTACATATTGGACCTTTAACCAGACTGAAAATATATGATAAATGCTGGCTCAGTTTGTTAACAATTAAGCTAGACCGAAAGAACACGAGAGATACGGTCTGTTCAGCTTATAGTCTGCTTATTGTTCCAACTAGATTGGTCTGTTTTTAACATAGCTTAGTCCAGAAATTGTTCGAAGGGGTTTATGATATTGTTCATGTTTAACATAAGAATTCACTAGACCGGTTTCAATTAACCTGTGACTTAAGACAAGAAGTGTAGTTTTGAGCTCGAGTTTTGTGCAAACTGCGTTTGATGTGGTCACGTATCTTACAAATAGGGGATGGGGTCGGCGGTCTCAGAGGGTTGGGGGAATTATTTTACTTTTTATGTTTTTGACACACCTTGCTCAGAGCTAACAGTTCACCCTTTGCTACAGTTTTCGCAAAATCCGGTAGGGTACTCAAGACACGTATGCGTGTAAATTTTGAAGATGGCTGAGCTTTCAATCCTTTCAGTTAACATCAGGGGCTAAACGGGCAGATCAAACGAGCTAAATTCCTGGACTATTTAAGAAGGAAAAACAGATGTGGTGCTTATACAGGAGTCACATTTACGTAAAAGAGATATAAATCGTCTACAAAATAAATATTTTAAGGTTGCTGCCTCATCTAGTGATGACACCAAAACCAAGGGCTCCATTGTGTTGCTGTCACAGAAATGCGCACTCACCGTAGACAAAAGCAATAAAGACTTATCAGGCAGATATCTTAAACATGTACCACGATAAGGAGTAGGAAAATGGCCTTTGTTTTGGTATATGCACCAGCTACATATGATGAAAGTTTTTTCCCCACGCCTAACTAATCAATTGCTCTCTCTCAACAAATATTCACTAATCATATGAATGCAGTACTTGATTTAAATCAGGATAGATCAGGAGTCAATCACATGAAAGCCCCAAAACGCATATTGGACATGTTTAAAGCAGTTGTGGAATCCCACCATTTTACAGATATATGGAGGATACACAATCCTACTAGTAAGGATTACGCTTTCTTTTCCACACGCCACCTCACCCACTCCCGCATTGATTGTGTTGTGCTCCAATGAGCTTAAGACAATGTTCCACACAATAGCAATAGAACCAGCAATTCTATCTCATCACAATGCGCTGATAACTACATTCCGTTATGATAGGTTAGGAGAAAGATCTAGGAGATGGCAATTTAATAATTCCCTTCTCCAGAACACCACTTTTGATACAGAATTTAGAACCAAATTGGCTGAATTTATATCAATTTATACAGACTTGTTTTTCTAAATCTACACAAACTCTTCTAGTCACAAGTCGAACAGAGGTGAATGATCTGCTAAGAAGGAGAGCTGAGTTCATAATGCACAGAGTGAGGCAAAATTAAAATTTTAACGGCTGAAAAACAAGCAAATTGCTTGCTCTGAAATTAAAACACAGCAAATCCAGAGCTACCATCAACAGCATCCGCACAGACCGAGGTATCTCAACAAATCGTAAGGATATTAGCACCCTTTTTCAATCCTTTTACTCAAAGTTGTATGGGTTCTCTTGCAACCCAGATCCGACACAGTGCCACAAGTTCCCAAAAGAACTAAACTTGCCTCAACTGGGTCAACCGATAACCTTAGAGGAAATTAAATCAGCATTAAAAACAGTTAAAAAAGGGAAAACACCAGGGTTGGATGGAATTCCATCAGAACTTCTTCTACAGTATTTTGACATATTAGGACCTACCATTTTACAAGCTTTAACTTCAGCCATAGAGAAGGGTACTTTCCACCAGCAAACCAACACCACGCTGATTTCCGTAATGCCAAAAAAGGGTAAAGATCCTACGGATTGCTCAAATTACAGGCCTCATTGGGACTGATATTAAGCATTATTCCCAAGTCCTGGCTCTTTGCTTAGAGCGCTCTATCGAGAAGCTAGTCAACCCCGACCAATCAGATTTTATATCCAAGCGTCATCTGCAGACAATGTACACCGATTATTTCATGTAATAGAGGAAGCCAAAGACCTTGCAACAACGGCAGCCGTTTTATCAGTGGACACGGAAAAGGCTTTTGACCGCCTAGAGTGGAACTACTTGTGGCAAGTAATGGAGAGGCTTGGTTTGGGGGCCAAATTCATTGACATGGTGCATACTTTATATGCGAATCCCACAGCCATAGTCTCAAACAATGGTTTGCACTCAGTCGTTTCCCATTAAGCAGGGCTCGCGACAGGGATGTCCGTTATGCTATCTGCAATCTCTCTTGAACATAAGGCAAAATTAAAATCTGTAATATCCAGATTAAATCCAGTAGCAGCTCAATATCATTATTTGCAGACATTATTTTGTTGTACATTGCTGATCTTGAGGACTCTATTCCAAAAATTCTTAAGATTTTAAAAGGAATTTGGCTAAATCTCCGGCTATAAAATTAACTGCAATAAATCTAATCTTTTATTGAACAACAGGCATGTGGCATCAACCATTAATGTTACAATACCAACTCAAAGCAAAATTACATATTTGGGCATCACCATACACGCATCCTTACATTGAGTTGTCCAGGACAACTATGAAACTATATTAAGTAGTGTTCAAAGGGATCTGGCCAATTGGTCTGCACTGCCGGCATCAATACGCTCTAGAACTGCGGTTATTAAAATGAACATAGTTCCTCGTGTGAATTTCAATGATCCCCACCGATAAATTTCTGGAAGAAACTTGATACCTTAATTCGGCAATATATTTGGAATAATAAACAACTTTGGCTAAAATACTCGAGTGTGGATGGACCCCTCATCTACAGTCCCATTGAGAGAAATAGAGAAAAATCTCACAGGAATTCTAAGACTGCAAGACCTTGCCTTTGCAGGTGTGTGTCCAAAAAAGTGTATGCTAGCCTATGGCCCTATTATCACCAACACATTGACCAACTTTAAACAGGTGGAGGAGCAACTATGGCATTTGAATACCCCAATTTGGCACAATACACAATGTATGGTAACAAACCCTTTGCTTGTAAGCAGTGGAGTGACAGAAGCATTTATACTGTAAACCAATTATTTAATGAGAAAGGTATGTTGAGTTTTGAAGACCTAAGAGCTAGTTTTGAGGTCCCCAGGACATCTTTCTTCTTGTGTTCTATATATTTGTGTGTGTGTGTGTGTGTGTGTGTGTGTGTGTGTGTGTGTGTGTGTGTATGTATGTATGTATGTATGTACGCACATACGTATACATACACACACTATATGAGGAAAATATCTAATTGCAATTATTTTGACTGATATTGCGATTGCGTTATGATTCACGAAATTGGGAATGATCTTTTTTGTATCATTATTCTCATTTTCATTGAAAATTAAAATTGAAAGAAATTAAAATGATTATAGTGTGATTTTTGCAAGGATCTGTACCAAACAAAGACGGGACGTCTCTGCAGCACCACAATACTTCATTCAGAATGGTTTGACACATATTTTGCCATTAACAAATATTGTGCCCCCCTGCGATTTGGATATTGCACTAGTCCATATTGCAATTTCAATACAATTGCGATTAATTGTGCAGCCCTAATTTATACACATCTTGGTAATATATCACTTAAAATGTGTTTTTGTATGCATTTTATTACATTCATTACATTCAGGGCTTGAAGTTAACTTTTTTGCTCACCAGCCAATCTGGCTCGTGGTTTCTGTGGTGTGCTATAATTTACTTGAAGAACTAGAATTACAACTTTTGAAATGTAAATGACCACCCAAATCAAGACCACATAAGCTCTAACACTATAATGATGAAATATTCAGCTGTGATAAGGTTTTGTGTAAAGCTCCTTTTATATGAAAACATGCAACTGATAAAGACGGACATTAATAGAGTATAGCTTATCATTGTGTAAGTGGTGCAGGGATGGAGAAGATGAATTGAAAGAGGTTTGGAGCGATCGCTCTCATGTCACTGAGCAGTCAGCAGTTGGCCCCCAGTGACGAGGAGCGGAGCGCACACAGCAAAACTCTGTTGACCTGCAGCCCATGCTTTCTACTTCTTTTACAATCCTCTAGTCAAAATGTTTGTCTGCCACAAACACTATGGCTGCCTCGGCTGAACTCGCCATATAACGCCGCGGCTTGCTGGTCTGGTGTGGGGGATTTGGTGAGCGTGGGGTGGCCGGATTATCTTCCGGCTGTGGGCTGCGCACTAGATCACAGGTGTCCTCCTCTGTCGGCCGGTGGCACAGTGGTCAGGGTTATAATGTGTTCATAATATGTAATATGTTCATCCAATACAGCAATACATGTTAAAAAAATATTTTTTTCAGCCGTTTTCTCAGCATGAAGCTGCTATGTGAGAGACGCAGAGTTACGCAGGCGTTTAGTGGTGCATACCTACTCACCGCAAGAAGGTGGC